>NW_027278804.1:620000-820000 GCF_046629955.1 Centroberyx affinis | reverse complement strand
GCCGTCTCTAGGCGCTGATGTTCTGCTGCAACTGATGACTCACACCACATTTGAAGCAACCTGCTTCACAACCCGAAGCAGAGCTATCCGTTTACAAATTCATCTATCAAATTTGTATCATATATATACAACTCAGATCTGAACCAGGAAAAATATGTCTAACTGTAGCCCTAGGTTGGCATCAACTGGCAACTTGACTTGATTCTCAACAGAAAGCAATGTGAGTAAGAGTAAGGGACATCATGATCGGCTGATTGCATGATAAGAGCATCTGTTAGAATGAAAACAATATAAAGAGTTATGAACCTGATAGTATTGGTATTTTTGGTGATGTGTTTTTAATTTGGTGATGTTTTGTTAAAGGAGTATGCAGAGTTCCAGTACAGACGGAGACACAGGCAGAGGAGGCGAGGCGACATGTCTAGTCTCCGTAGCAACACTCCCGACCCTGATGACCCCAGCGAGAGCACTTTAGGTATTTCGGGCGTACAGGCGGCACTGTCCATCAGTGGTGCCTCACTTCATTTCTCGGTGGCGAGGAGGACTTTGTATTCCAACGTTCATTTGTCCGTTCATTTGCCACGACATCTCACCAGGGTTCAATTTGTCATGAACTTAATGATGCAAATATTTATTGGAGAATGCTTTTTAATTGACTGTGATGATAAGAAATGCTGCACCGTGACAATATTATAAATATTTTCCTTTGATGAAAATGTATTAAACGCTGGCCCAGGATCAAATCCTGCCAGTGCTTTCTCACCTTTGTTTTACAAAAAGGAAACTTAGACAGAAAATTGTTTATATTATCCAATTACAGAAAAGCATTAGCATACAGACTGCAGCGCCTGTTTGTCGGTTTTGAGAACGTTCCAAAAATATTAGACAGCTGCGAATGTGTGCAGCTCCCAGAACAACAGATAAATTGGGAAATGTCTAAATACTGCAAATTGTTATCTACACTCATTTTTCTAATCTACAGTGCTGATCTAAGAGCTCCTGCAGCAGATGTATAGTGTAACTATAATATCATATGCCATTTTCATCAGTGATTACTTGGCTGAATCGAATCAATGTGACATGACTAAAATCTGACTAAACTTAAATTATAACTAAATTTAGAAATGAACACTATCTCAGACACTGCTGGTCAGATTTTGATGACAGTTGGGAGAATGATGACAATATTTTATAGGCTGTTGTGTATGCATATCAAGGGAAATTTACCCAGATTTTAGGCTACTAACCCACTTCTCTACAACATTTTATTTAACCAACCTGTGTTGTAGGGAATGGGAAAGCTATGTCAACTATACTTTAACTAGGAGAATCTTTATATACAATATTTGTATACTGTAATCAACTCAACATTCCTCTGTTTTTGAAGACACTAATTTGTCCAGAATAATTTGGGAACCAATTTCTGACCTTCCATTAACCCAACTTTGGTTATTGAGCCAAACTTTAGGGGAAAAAACTGTTCATATATGAGCAACAGACCAGTGTCAAGTTAGTTATTGATTTATTGAAGTCCTGTTCATTACTTTACTTGTTTGCTTTTGGCTGTGGATTGGAAGACGGATCGAGTTTGCAGTTTTCAGGCAAGCTAATAGGTTTTTTTGTGCCAAGAAGGATTAGTCGATGGCTGAAAAATAACTGAAACAATTTCAGATGGTGATATTGAGTTAGTGTATTTTCTGGGCAAATGCTGAATGGCACATTGAAAATGCCCTGTGTCAGGTCACTATTACTTGATCATTTTGCAGCGTTCACTAAAAGGATGATGATTTTCCTAAACGTGGCAATTGGCTGAATTGCTACCCAAGTGCTGCTGTAAAGTTTCCATTTACTACGACAATGGAGTTTTGACTGTGGGCTCTTTTTTTTCCTCTTTTTCTTTGACAAAGATGGACAGGATGGACACAGACAAGGTCCTCTGATGGTGAGTGGCTTCTTGTTAACCACATGTCTCCTACCCAAGGCTTCCAGCATGCGTTTCTTTACATCATTGGAAAACTTTTCAGATAACGTCAAACAAAATCACCTCAGAAATCAATTATAGTTCAGTTCTAAAAGTCCTTGCAACACTAAGTGGCTCGGCAAGGCTGTGGTGGGAAAAATATTTTCATAACCACTGCTTTTTTTTATTTTTTTTTTATTTTTTTTACAGATCTATAAAACAGTGTCCTTTGAATAGTGGGCCACAGGTGCATATTTGGGCACCGTGCCAAACAAAAAAAAAAGATACAAAGTTTAATTCATTGTTCCCAACAGTGGAAATGAGGTTACAGCAAACTACAGAGATAATCAGCTTTTATGAGCAACTTCTGTTAAGTAGTTTGTCATGGCTGTGCCTATATAATGCAACGGCTGCATTTCCTTTCTTACTTAATAGGATTCCTCTGAATATGGGTATTAGGTGTGTGGGCATGGGTACTTTCTTTCAGTGCCATTTCCCTGGGCATCCTGCCTTACAAAAAATGGTTGAAAAAGTAATGACGCTATAGTTGTCAAATTGGTGCAATTTGTAGCACAAATTATGATAATCAAGTAAAAGGGTCTTACCTTGGCTGTCTTCCAGATGTTTTGATTGTTTTCTCAAGAGGTCAACCTGGTTAGATAAATGCTAAACAGTTTTTTCTGTTCTGTTCCAGGCTCTTGGTTCTTTGGATGACGACGACCCTAACATTCTCCTGGCCATCCAGCTGTCACTCCAGGACTCTGCGATGGCAGGGGGGACCAGCCACGAGTTCCTCGCCAACGAAGCGTCGCTCGGCGCCATCGGCACCTCCCTGCCCTCTAGGCTTGAGCAGAGCGCTCCGAGTGTGGAGGTCCTTCCCAGAGCTTCGCTGAGCAGCTCAGAACTGCTGGAGCTGGGAGATAACCTGGCGAGGCTCGGCAACATCAACATCACCAGCCAGTACTCCGCCGGCGTCTCCACCACCGTCGTCTCTCAGCACTGCGAAAGTCACCACCGGAGCTACGGCGGCTCCGTGCCGATACCGGTGGCCCCGGGCGGCAGCAACTCGTCGACGGGCCTTTTCTCCTCCTCCAGCGACACGATAGACTCGACCACGTGCGGCAGCCACGACCCGTCCTCGTCCTCCGCGGCGGCGGCCAACGCTAACCTGCTGGGCAACATCATGGCTTGGTTCCACGACATGAACCCTCAAGGCATCACGCTGGTGCCCTCCACATCCACCGACACGGACACGGACCTAGACGCGCTCCACCCGGCCGGAGGAGGGTGCCCGCAGGACGATGAGAAAACGGGGGTCTTCGTCCTCCCCGAAAACACAAAGCCTCAGGAAGGGCTGGCGGATGTGGGTTTCTGCCCTCAGAGACCCGGCGACCTCGAGGAGAAGGAGTCCGCCGTCACCGAGAGGCCGACCCAGTTAGATCTGGTAGGGCTGGACGCCATGACGCTGCCCTACATGGCCGCCCTTGACACGAGCGGCGACCACGTCGAGCGGGGAGGCGCCAAGGTCTGCCACGTCGACACTCCACGGTGCGACTCGGTGTCCGACCAGCTGCCCAGCAGCAGCTCCTCCGAGTGGGAGGAGCAAGTGCACTTGGTGTGATCTGATTGGTTGAGACAGGAAAGAACTTTTTTTTTTTTTGTTTTGGAAGGCCAAAAACAACTCTGGATTGCAAAGTAGAAGTGAGGAATATGGATAGTGTCTACCTATTCCTCGAGTAGGACTCGGATGGAATGTATACAGGAATGAAGAATGTGTCACAGGTTGGTAGCTGGTTGGAAAGGATGGGAAGAAGTAAGAAGACGCTCAGCTTTAGCGCAGACAGTTAGCCTATATTGTTGCAATCAGATCCCCCCCCCCTGCGCAACTGATGGCTATGGGATTTCATTCCTGGAAAGAAAGCACTAACTGAAAGAGAGATTAGATTTGATTAGAATTTGAAAGAATATATTTCCTAAAATGGATTGTGTGCAGATATAAATATGAACAAGTTGCTTTTTTCTGAAATCTGTTATAGAGGAGATAAAAAATTTAGAGGATTTAGCCTAGAACATATGCAGGCATATACTTTTTTTTCCACTGGAGTAAAAGCCTACTGTATGTGTTTGGATTGGAGGAAGGTTTTTCAACTGTACATAGTGAGCAGAGTGATATTTTGTTCCAATGTACGGTTTGTAGAGTTCGTCTGAGAAAAACTTCTCGCTCCTGTCCATATCTGCCTACTTTATAGGTGCCAAACACTGACTAGCAAAAGCACAGTTTGCTATCACCAAGTGGATTCTTCAAAGCAAATTGTGCCTGCTTGCTACAATCTCATCGACCCAGCTAAAATTCAATGTGAAGGTCTCAGTAAGAGAGCCATATGTTATTTGAGATTTCAGCTGAGTGATATTTTCAAATGGCACTAATCTAAAAGCTGTAGTGTGTTGTGTAAATCTGTAGTTATGGTGCAAAGACCATAGGGGTTGTGTGAAACATTCACACTCGAAGTAATGTAGAATACATTTTTCAAATGAAAATAGGCTAGCTAGTGAAAAACATTTCAAAATGGACTTGACAATGGTTATTCATCTCAAGGCCTCAATCCTGAGACACTTTCATGGAGAAATGTCTTGAAAAACAACAAATGCTGACACATGCTGCCGTCCCAATGGGGCTGCAGAATATCATTCAATTCACACCATTGTAATAGCATACTCTGAATTCCATTGTAGCCTGTCTTGAATTAATGTTTTAGTACTGTAGCTGAATGTGGAGCATCTCCAAGCGGTAAGACAGACTAAATAGACAGTGAGTTGTTGTTTGTATAATGCAGGAAAGGCCAGTAGACGAGATAATCAGGCGATCACATTCAATCCTGTGAATTAATTAATCAAGCCCAAGTCACTGTAATTTGTCACTGGGTTCTTTCAAACTGTAATTTAGGCTAAGCCTTCGTAAAGCTCTGCAAATCTCCGGGGCTGTAGTATAACACATGGGAAAAAAATGAATGTGTATTGCATCTCAAAATCATGGGGAGTCCATGTGTTTTGAAACGGTTCTCTACGCAATTCATTACAGTGCCTTTATGTCAATCACCGTTATTTCATTTTTTGACACTTTTTTTTTTTTTTTGGCTTATTACACAGTATTTACTAACGGTGTATACAAAATAAACACCTGTTACCTTAAAATTATTTCTCTCACACAAAGTTAACAATCGTGTGCAAACAAAACCTTTTTAATTATTATTTTTTTTTTCATCTAAATATTTGTAGCCTCCCTTTTATGGTCCTATTATGACATTGTTTGAAGGGTTTTGTTTTGGGTTTTTTTTTTTGCTTATTTGTTTTTTGGTTGTAGTAATGTGTTAATGGATAACCCTGATTTCATACTTGGAAATCTCATTTCCAAATATAAAAAAAACAAAAACAAAGTTTTATTTATCTCTCATTTTTGTGCAGTAGGGCTTCTTGACTTTGCTCCTTTTGATACAATACAATTGGTTTGTCTGTGGTTTAGAAACTAAAAACATTGTATTGACTGGGATGAGATGACTTATTGTATGTGTTCCATGTATCTTAGCTGAAGACACTAAAATGGAAGACACTCGCAATATAAAGTAGGTATTTATTTGAAATCAAAAATAAGGTCCATTAAAGACAATGGACAATGAATAACCAATTTGAGTTCAAATGTATTGATTGTCTACAAAATATGTGGAGTATAAGTAAGGTTGGTATTTTATAATTAAGTCTCAATTATTGAATATTTTCCAGACTAATGTCTGACTGTTCTGAAGTAAGTTACCTTTATATTCTAGCCGACTCATAGAGCCACATGAAATCTAAATGTATTGATTGCTTTGAAATGTGTCTTGAAGTTGTGAAACTGTGAGTGCCATATGGTTAGTGGAGCTAACTTTGTTGGACATGAATAATGTACATGGGTTAAGCAGAGGAGTTAACATATTTTGTCCTTTTTCTGTAACAGTATGCTGTGCATGAAATGGGTACAAATCTAAATGGAATTTGTATTTTCCTTTGTATTTCACTTCCAATGTCAAGGTGATTTATTTTAAAATGGCAAACATATTTTGTAACGCATTGAGATTTTCTATTGTAAAGCAACTAATCCTTGAAATGCTATTTGCACTTTCATAGTCTATACTTGATACATTCCCTCTTTATATGAAAGAAAAAATGTTTGATGTGTGATGCCAATAAACTATGTGTTGAGTTTTACTTGCTCTTCAAGTTTTTTATTATTATCATATGGTTATTTAGTTACATACACATTATGTACAAATTACATATTTCAGTAGGGAATATTATGCATAGAAATACAGAGAACAGAATACAGTAGAGGTGTTCCACAAAGTAGCATTGAGTTACTGAGCCATTTTACCACAGAAAAGTGATAAATATCTCTGGTATATCCAATTTTCATTCAAAGTTAACTGGAAAACAGTCACAAAACACCCACCTGAGTTTTATGGAAGTGCTTAGGCTCAAAAGTTCTTTACGTCATTGGAGTAATGTGCTTCCTGGTATCTGGTTTCCCAAAAGCATTGTGAGACTTCATTTAAACCACAAGACAAATGACAAAACTGGAGGTTGTGATCATATCATCTATAGTTGAGCGAGGCTGGTCACAAGCCCCTCTAGCTGTGACGCGGATCAGATCTGTGTCCAAACAGAGCAAGGCTGAATTGGCTGATGCACTCACTGGATGTTGCCTGCTGCCTCAGTCATAAAAACACAATCTACTTTGATTTCATTTTCAATTTGATTGTAAGACTAAATTAGTAGTTGGGTACTATTCGAGTGAATTGGGCTATTCACACACTATTTCCCAATTAAAGTTGCTCATTAAAGTTTCAGTTCTCTGCTCTAGAAGAGCGGAAATAATAAAAGCTAAATGAAAGATCAAAGGCCTCATTGACAGAAACAATCAAATGTGATGGCTGAGCGAATGTGAAGTGTCTCATGTGATTTCTGGGTAGTAATCCATGTCATTGTATAATAGAAACTCAGGTGGTCAAGCTGCCTATATGTAATGATAAAAAGCATACACTACACACAAAGTACTGCATTGCCAAATAGAACCTTGATAAATGACAGTTAGGCTTACTTAAGGGCAAAGACCTGTATATGTGCTGGACAGATGAATGTCAGATGAATAATGCAGACATCATGATACGTCGCTGCCTAGTCACATAGGTGACAGCAGACATCTAATCTAATGGAGGGGGGTGAGTCTCTCCCTCTCAGATCCATTCCATCTGCTTCTGCATACATATGCAGCAATTAGATACAGGAAATTTGATCAAAAATGTGATGAAAAAGAGATTTTTTTTTGACAGATCTTGGTCATGTGTCAGATGCCCTGAATAACATAATGAGGGCGTGCCACTATCTTTTCATAAGTTGGTGTCATAGGGGATGGCAGACAAACCAGACAAAGAGTAGGGGTCCCTGAGAAGGAGGGGTGTGACTCTCTCCATTCAAATATGAATCTAGATACATACTAAAAAAAACTTGATGCAATGGCGACGCCGCTCCGCCCCAGTGTAGAAACGGCTGTAGCCTCTGGGGAAGCTGCGTGTCATCGTGACGGAGGCTCGGTGTCAGCGGCAGAGGCCGATGAGCTGCAGCAGGAGGAGGAACAGCGAGACGATGTCCAGGTACAGGTTGAGGGCGGCGAACACGTACTCCTCGGGAGAGACGGCGTACTTCTTGTGTTTCCCGCCCAGGATGAGCTGGGTATCGAACACCAAGTACTGGAGAGAGACGGAGAAAGAGAGACGGGTGGAGAGAACAGAACAGAAAGATGCAGTTCAGTTCAGGTATAGAAACATAAAAGTAGGCACACAGGAATACAATACAGTTAAAAAAAAAACTACTATTAATAAAGATGCTTCTTTATATTATATGCATCATTCTAACAACACTGATGTCTGAAGGGTATTCTGAAGGCAATGTGTGTGTGTGTGTGTGCGTAAAGAGTCAGTTATGAGAATCAGCTTCAAAAACATGCCCAGTCCTTTTTCTGGTCTTTTAAAGAGGACCGCACAGATAAACAGGCCCAATAAATAAATTGTGACGTCCAAATTCGGCAGCTGAAAGCAAGCCGCGACTCGCCGCCGACAGCCCATTCGGTGCGGCGGCGGTTCGTTCCGCCGGCTGACGGGACGGGTCACAACATTTGCCGTTAATGCCAACGGCACGCAGAGAGGTGGGCTGTGAAAATGTAGGCCACTGCTGCTAAGCGGTGCATAATTGAAATTAAAGGGCGCGGGGACACTGGAGTTTCTCTCTTTTTTTACACTAACCGCTGTGACAGTCGCGGGAGGCGGGCGGCTCGGCCCCCGGATCAAATCTCATACTGCACGGACCCACTTGACATTAAGCCTCGCTTTGTGATGATTTCTGTCGTTGGAAAAAGGTCTGTTTTCATTTCGACCTGTGTCGGAGGAAAGCGTTCCCCTTGCACAATTTAGAGTGTACTTACAATGGAGAACACCAAGGTTCCCAGGCAGGCGTACACAATGTAAAGATACTGTGGAAAGAAGCAGAGATACAAAATCAGCTGAGGGCAATACAGAAGTTCCATAGAGAAGTGACTTTTTCCTAATATCATAACGATGACTAGTGGAGTACAACATGATATATGACTGCTGCAGCCACAATAATCTCCTAATGTGGTAGTGTAGTGGCATACTGTGATCCCACCACCTATTATACTTATGAAATAAATGTAATGGCAAAGGCTGATAGGCGGCTGTGCACTATATGCTTAGAGAAAGCACTGTTTATATTCTGTTCAAGTTCAAGTTCACCAGGTGTAAAGATAGCATTTTGAAATCAATGAAGTGCGTATTTCTGTGGATTCTCTTGCCTAAGGGGAAAACACTCACAGCCACGACAAGAAACAACAACAACAACCACAACAACAGGGTACATTTAAGTACATTAGTCGGAGGTCAGTGCAACTCTGGAGAGCTTTTAAAGTGCATGGTGTCGTCTTTGCAGTCTGCTCAGGGTTCAGGTCAGCGTCTATACACTTCCACACCACTGCAATTAATGTCAGAACATTCTCACTGATGGTAAAAAATAAAAAAATAAAAAAATAAATGTGTCCTTGATTTACCTGGGAGCGCATGATCCCACAGAGCAACGCGAAGGATATGAGGGTCCAGCCAATCGCCCACATGCACCCATTTGCCGCGGTGAAGTCCCACTGGCGCGCATGGGGCAGGGAGAGAAGAGAGGGATTGAATGTGACGAGCCTCTCAAACAGAAAATGCAGACAGAGTATCTCTCATTTGCGCTCATCATGGCCATAAAAGCGAGGGCGCTCAAGGTCCTCTGCACTGCAGCTGTGCTGTGTGGCGCTGTGGACGGCTACATCACGGGCATATTGCACTTCAACACACATCTAAAAGACTGAAACACTGCTAATTCAAGGCGTATGAGCCTGGATAATTACTTATTCAATATAGCTGTAAGGGCAGGGGGGGGGGGGTTCCCTTGCCTTTTTGCCCTAGGTGCCCTTTTCAGATTGAAACACAGAGATAGAGTTTCTAAGTTTCTAGATGGGGGCATGGCGAACACTGATCTGAGGAGCCATACAACCAGTCTAATGGGCTTTTACAGTATTTCCACTATATGTAGGCTGGCAAATGTCTAGCATGCCAAACAATCAATAAAGTGATTCTCAAAACGCCTCCTCACTTTCAGCAGCCTAGTGCAAATTCTTAAAGGCTAAAACTCTTATGATTCTGACTCTTATTGATAAAACAGTGCAACTTGGAATGAACTGTGTAAATTTGAGTTACTGAATATCAACACTAGCTTTTTTACATAAACAAGTAACATAATTTAGAATACTAATACTGGTTGAGTGCTTTCTAATCTTGCATGAAAGCATATTTCTTTCTTAATTTCTGGAAAATGGAAATGGAAACCATCTTGCTAAACAAAGAAGCTATTTTGGTTGGGTCCCATTTGATATTTCAAAGTTGTTCAATTATTAGTAATTTTTAGATTGGATTACATAATAATCTCAATGAGAGGTCAAAAATGGGCGTATACTGCATTTTCTGCCTTGAAAGGGTGTGTACATGCCACTGTACAAAACTCACCAGAAATTAGTTTTTAAAAGCAGATTTTCAAAAATGTCTCCCCAGGGGAGCATCGTGCCCCCGGACCCCCCTGGCATTTCTGGGGAAGTGGCTTTTAAAGATAATTTTATAGCTTTGCTGCTTTAAACAGTTTGCAGTGAAAAGAGACAGAAAAATGGGAGAGAGGAGATGTAACAGGCAAAAGGTTCCAGAAGCCAATTTTGAACCCAAGACCCTGCAGTTACATGGTAGCAAGTAACCAGTTACATTTACTCATGCTACTGTAATTGAGTAGCTTTTTTATGTACTTATACTAATTAATTTGACTTTTACTTGAGTAAATTTTTACTGAAGTATTGTACTTAGCTACATTTTAAATCCATCCATTACAGAGGACAGATTTTGTGACTCTCCCTAAGCATCAGAAACTGTCCGGTTGTAATTTGGCCTCTTGTGGAGCCATTCAAAGTGAACGGTCAGTCAGCAAAGAAGAGAAGCGTAATCTGGCTTTACTTTGTGCACTTTACTTTGTAATTTCCAAATTTCCCAATTAAAAGAATCAAGTTTGAACTCTCATCCTCTCGCCCTTTTAGAATACATTTACGTAAGTAGATTTTTACTCCTACTTAAGTAAAATATCAGCAAATTAACAGTTCTTCTACTTGAGTAGGACATTCTAATACTCGGGCCCAGAACTTTTCCCCTGCGCCTTTCAGAGTCTGAATGGGTAAGATAGGACAGATAGAGAGCCATGAGAAAACTTACTTCTCATTGCAAAAAGAGCAGAGAAGAGTATCTGACTGGGTAGCCAACAGATCTCAGCATTTAAGTACTTAGTTTTGTATGCATAGCAAAAACAGGTCCGCATTTTAAACATTTACTGCTGACTGCACAACAAACAGCTCACTTTATAAAAATCTGCCTTTGACTGCATACGAAACACAACTGGGTATATGAAAATGTAACACTGACTGCATTGCCGACCCCTCGCCGTTTATGAAATTTTACTTTTGGCTGCACTGCAAAGTGAGCTCAGAGTGTGTGACAGACAGATCTTACTTTTGACTGCATAGCAAACAGACTGAGAGCGAAGGACACCAACGCCGTTGCCCCCACAGCCCAGAGAACAGCTTCAGCATCAAAGTACCTGCAGACAGAAAAAAATCAAACAGATATGCAAAGGGAATGGAAGCCTATGGCATCATGTCTAATAAGTCAGCAAGCAGAGCGGGAACACCAACTGTACTGTGCTATTGCAGCCAGAAAGAAAAACATCATTTTCTTATGAGAAATGTGATATTTTTCCATTTATAGTCTGTATTATGTGTCTCGAATAGCTCAATCACACAGACCATACTTAGATGTGCATTGCATTATATATCCTGTGTTCATTTTATAACACTAAAAGCTTCAGTTATGGCAATATCCTATAAATATGATAATTTGAATGAATTATTGATAGTGAGGCTTCAAGCTCCCAAACCCCAGTGATGCCATCTCTATCAGAGTGACAAGCAGCTGAGAAAGGAAAGTGTCTCTCTGATGGAAAACGTGGCTTATGTTTACAGGGGCACAAAAATCTGTTTACACTGCTGCATAAAAAGTGTTTTTTCAAACAATTTGTGACCGATTTATATTCTGCCAAAACATGGAAAATCTGATTCCATAATTTGTTAACCAGTGATAATAATATCAGGTTTAACAGCTTCATTTCTGGATGATCGACAAACGGTCAGATCTGGATCACATAGGGCTATTAAGGTTTTCTTTTTTTGCTCCTGTGTAAATCAGTCAGCATCAGGTGGGGAATCATCCAAGTACACAAGCACTCACACTGCCACAGATCCAAGCATCAGGCCCTCTGCAACAGTCTGAGAGAATACGAAACAAACAGAAAGTAAATACATGAAGAAAAAAAAACAGTGAATGCGGTGAAATAGAGCAGGTGTGGAGGGGGTTTAATTTGATGCCTGGCTGGCGCTGGCTCTACTCACAAACAAGCCCAGGGCAATGAAATTGAGGGGGACTTGACGACGGAGGTTGTCACAGCAGGACAGGGCCACGATGAGCACTATCACCACCACCCTATTTCACAGAGAATATAGAGTGCATCGTAAATAGCAAATAAACAGGGTATAAACAGAGAAAAGCACTGCGTTCAAAATGTGAATTCGCCCAGTGCATTATTTATGCACACTGTAGCTAGCTGTTTCTGGGATTGGAAATCAGAGTAGGGTGGCAGTTTTACATTTACTTCTGTTGATTTCACGGGGCGACATTTTCATTTGGATAACTCATCAATGGAAGATTTGTAGGTGGTCAGACTGGGGGGAAAAAACAACAGGAACATGCGCGGCGTCTAGACTATCAAACCGAATGTTTTCCGTTTTGACGTGATCGCTTACATCATGCTGTAGGAGAACCAGTAGTTGGACCATGTCCATTCCTTGAGAGTGTCCCTTTAATTCAATAAGAGAAGAGGGGAGAGGGAGATTACTTTATAGCAGTGCAATTTGTTTGATAGAAACCAGCAGAATGAATTTATTAAATATTAACAGAGGACAGTACATTGTGCACAAGGGAGCTGAATACAATTTATGAAAAGGAATTACTGAAGCAGTGTTCTCGCATATCCATTATACAAAACATATAAAGCTTTCATACTGCTGCAAGCAAATATATAATGTGGCAAAAATGCTCTTAAGTCGTGGGGGGCTCACCTGTGGGTGGTGGGGGTATTTTCAATAGGACAGCTCTATAAGATGTGATGTTTTTTGCTCTTACATGATGACAGGCTACAATAAATTCAGCTGGATGAAGACCTGACAGGACTTCATCTCTTTTTGGAAGGAATTCCCTTGTGTAACGGTGACTCACCAGTAGAGAAAAGCGCAGATGATCCCAACGGTCAGCAGGAGCTGAATCATCAAGGTCAAGTAGACCTTCCTTATGAAACCTGCTCAGACAGAAAAAAAAAACAGATAAACAAAGCAGGCAGGCCAGATAGATAGATAATAGATAGAAAGACAGACAGGAGGCAGAGAGGCAGAAAGGAAGGCAGGCAGGCAAGCAGACAAGGAGGCTGGCAAATAGACAAAAAAAATCAGTCAGGCTGATATATGGAGAGACACAGCAGAGGAGGCGGACAAGCAGGTAGGGCTGTTTATGCCACCCAATATTTCAAAATGTTTCTGTATTCATTGATCCCACATTTCATCCTCTCGTTTTAAATGATTTGCGTTGTGTGGGAGGTGAAGAGCTGAGCAGGATACAGCGGACAGCGGGGGAACCATTTCCAATTCCAAATCAATTTCAAGAAAACATTGCAAAGCAAATGAGAGAGTAAATATTGCTCATTCTGGTTCGGCTCTGCCCGCACAAACAGAAAACACACAGACTGTCTTATTTCCCCCCTCTGTCTCTTCCTCCCTCCTTCACCTCTCCTTATGGCGGCGTCGCCGAAGCGGTTGTCATCCTGAAAGCCTTGAGAGTAGTCGGGCGGCGCTTCGCCAAACTGCTGGTCGCCTCCAGCTGCCTGGCCCTCGGGGTGGACCATGTTATCATAGGGCCCAGGAGGAGAGACGACCGCAATGTTCCCCTTTCCAACCTGGTGAATCCCAACCGAGACACCAGAGACACCAAAGCCGGGTTCAAACAACCTTCAATCCAATTACTTCTAGACGCTGGAGTTTCGCCAACATCCCAAAACTGAAAAACCTTGAACCACATAAGGGAACTGCAGTTTCTGTTTACTTTTTTGATTTGAATGAATGGAAGGGAATCAGAGGAATTACAACTTATTTATACAGTTGTAATCAAATGTAGAAGTAATGCATGTGGAGGTTCTACATGATTTTACCCTGATAGCCTGTGCTTTTGGTTCATACCACACTAATCTTTTGATATTAAATCTATACCATGTGATTAAATTGTGAACAGCAAAAAAGCCTGGCTCGCTGCCCCAGTCATTACACTTTGGAGTGTGGGTGGATAGTTAAATGTTTTTCTTCCTCGTCAGGCTTACTAAGATGTTATACTGGTAGTAGTACTACTAACCTGATAGCTCGTCCCTGGGTAAGGACTCTGACCATAGTCCTGGAGGTTATAAGGCGGGGGATTACCTCCATAGCCACTGTTATCTCTGCCATTAGTTTGCTCCATTCTACCCCAACGTTACCTGAAATTTTCAACGACCCAGAAAAAAAATGGTCAGTTAAGGTCATGGCACACAGTTATTCATAATATCCATAGCTGTGGCCTTAAGCTTCCATTCACCACAGCTGTGTGTCATGGTCAGATAGGTTGTGCTTGATTGATCGCAAAGGAAATTCAGTTGTCATCAAAGAGGACAGATACTCAATAAACCAAGGAAAAGAGATTAGAGTAACAAATCCCCTTTACCACTCCTGGTTTGGCATTAATCATTCTCACTGCAACGCAATTAATATCATTAGTTATTCACACAATGAGCAACTCTGACACACAACTCCAGTAATAATATCAACAGCAACAAAAGTAAACTTAAAGTAAACACTAAAAGTAAGAAATCATCTGTTACCAAGCCCTCATAAGTTTCACAGCAGTATCAACATTGTCATGAAAAGTGTGACTGAAGGTATTTCACTTCCGTATAGACAATACGGTTGAACCAATAACAACCTATGAACTCATGGCAGTGCCAACTCTTCTGCCACCTAAATTAAAACTTTGCCCTTTCTCCAGCTTCTCCCCACCAAACACCACAAACCGAAACCTGTGATGGACAGACCAGGGCGAAAATCTAGTACAGTTGAGCACAGTTTCAAATATTTGACTACATGACATGGCTGGACTTGGTTTCCAAGCGGTTAGATAGCCTGAGCGGTTGGAACATCACCAGAGCACCATCGAGCACATCAAAAGTACTCCTCCTGTGTTTCAAGTCATCAAAATGTGATCAATTGTTATTTGACTTAGGTCTGTTTCGCATAAATCAATTAATAACAGCACTAATCCATTATAATGTCCCCTACCTCTGGTGTGACGCCCAGGAATCTGCTCGGCTGCTCTTCCTGTAGTGTTGGTTCCCCTCCAGGGCAAAGTCTACCTGCTATCAGTCGGTTCCCACAGAGACAGGACTTTTGCTCCAGGGAGAAAGGATGTATCCCTCATTAGGCTCAATGGGATATTCAGATGAAGTTCTTAAAATGTCATTAAACGAACCAGGCTGGCACTCTGTCAGAGCAAATGCTGTCTTTATCTTTTCTATTGCCAATACCGATCCACAGGCCTTTGGAATATGTTAAGACGAGAGCTTTCATGCACCGCAACAAAGATTTCTTTCACATTTTTTAATTTCCTGTGATGATACATCATTAGTCTGTTGTATGTGATAAGAATGTAATGTTTCATCCGGTAGCTGGGAGTGGAACTGAAGGCAAGTACAGTACAATGATACCCTTTGAAATCCGGTGGGTCATGTGACCTCCCTGGTTCACCTTGGTTACACATTGATAGGAACCTGCCCATGTAAATCAGCCGGGGACGGGTGACTGATATCCCATCCATCCAACCTACAACAAGGGATTATGAATAATGCGTCACAGTAGGGAAGAAAAGCAAAAGACATACTGTATGCTGAAAATACATGAAATAATGTAGGCTAATACAGTCTTACTGGGAGCACATTCCTCTGTGGAGAATTGCCATTGAAAGGAATATAGCGAAAGGCTTCATCCATGAATGAGAACCCAGCTGAGGATGAATGAATATTAATAGAAAAACACAGCTAAAGTAATTTGTCATTTCCAGCTCTTAGCCTTGATTACACTTGATTGTATTAAACATACAGTATGTTGAAGCTGATTATGCCCAGATATATAGCAACTACACACTAGACATCTATTGAGTCCTCTAGATGGCATTCCAACATCTTTTCAAGTCGTGGATGAACATGCAAAGAGACCCGCAGACCTCTTGCCTTATGTAAAAACAACCAGTAGCCCTCCATGGATTTCCATTCAGAAGATAAAGCTTATGGAACTGCTACTTTGTCACTGGAGCGCAGTATAAATACAGAATATACAGCAAATGTAAATGATTTCTGAATAATTTGATCAGTAATTAAAGTTGAGGTATCATGGGGGGCATTGATGCCAAAATAAATAAATTCTCTGCATCAGTGGGGACCACTGCAAAGAGAATTTCAACTAGGTCTTAGTTCTGACCCAATCATCTGACAGCAGCACAAGTATTCATATAGCAAACAAACACTGGGGGGCACTAGTCTCCTGTGCTTCTCCTACTAATTGCTGTGATTTGGCTGTGAACCCCCTCCACCATCACCACCCACCACCACAGTATTCTCCAGAGAGCCCCCGTGACAGACTGGCTCTTCGTTTTAACTACTGGATCAAACCCTATTGTATTCATTTTTTCACCTATGTGACGTGTGATCTTTCCATTGCCGTCAAAGCCTGGGAAAAAAAACCCCACACAAAATCTGTTTTTTTTTTCTGTTTAGACAGCAATAAAGAGCAATTTAAAAAACACACAAAAAAAACAACAACTTGCCACATAGGAGCATGAACATCAGATTTTGAACCGTAAGAGTAAATGAAGCCAGAGTCTGGGATCGAGGGGACAGACAGCTCTTTCACTACAAATACAGATTCGCACTCTGTTCTCCGCTGATTGGTGTGTCAGTCAACACGGGCTAGATTTGAACTGCCTGCTCAAATCCGATGAGCTTTTTCTCACCTATTCATGAGATCTGAATCAGATTTGAATAGGTGGCAACACAAACAAAGTCACATTTGAGCAGGCAGTTGAAATCCAGCCTGTGTTGACACACCAATCAGTGTGGAGCCCAGTGTGAAGCCGTATTTAACACAGATCTGATTGTTTCGGTGCTGTCCAAACAGGATCAACACATGAAGCCCGAGCCACATGGAGCCGAATGTTTGCAAAGAAGAGATCTGTGTCAAGATCATGATACAGAGGCAGCGTTCTGAGGATAGATAGATAGACAGACAGACAGACAGACAGACATTTCCCTGTCTCACTGCCTACATAGTCTGTTCACTCTCCACATTTTTCATCCTGCTTCACACAGACTGACCACAGACAGATGCAGACAGACTCTGACAGCGCTGTTTTGTCAGAGTGGTGTGATGCTGTTTGGGGCTTTTGGGATTGAGGCACAGAGGAGGGAGTGTTGCGGTGTCACCGAAGAAGGATAGATGCAGCCATCATATGAGTCCCACTTTTTACGGGGAGTGGTGACTTACTGCTGCCCCCGACTGCTCTGACCACCAAAACATTTATTCGTAAAATTGAAGCGGCGGTCTCTTTGGTCTCAGAAAGCACCGGGAACGGTCTTGGAGTTGTGTGTTACAAGATGCCTTTTCAGGTCTAATTTACAACATGTCAGAAAGCACTAATGTAGAATTTACGCTGGATATATTGATGGGAGACTTCTGCAAAGGCTGGTACTACACAGTGGGATTGTCTGGCATGGGTTAAATAATGAGACAGGCTGCACTGTGTTTCATCTCATAATATCAATTAATCCAGCTGTGTTGGGTATTTTACAATGTGTCGAGTAAAAATATAATTTTATTTAAATTAACAATCTTGACACTAACATTCGGATTTACTGTGGCATGAGGTTGAGTGCCAAATGAGTTCCACTGGTTTTCATGATGACTTGCATTATCTTGTTTAGCAAATGAATGCAACACAAAAGGCACAGCTGCAGTCAAACTCACTCAATGGATATAATTAAGTGAAGGAACAACTATTATCTATAGCCGATTTAATATATTATTTCTGTTGCAGAGAACATGAGACTGCAGAGGAATTTATCCTTATTAGAGTCAGAATTTACATTAGCCCCTGTCTACAGTGAGCGCTCCATTATTGAATTATAAATAATCTCCGAGAAGCTTCTGTCTAACTATATTCAATCAGAAGCTTCATTGATTGAGTATCATCAAGCACTTTACGGAGCTCTTACCTAGTGATTTTTCCAGCTATATTTACTGACATGGACCAGAACAAAAGACATTTCAATATTCATCAGCGGTTGTGTTGCAATGTTTGTCTTTAAAAATAATCATATTAAAGGAATATTAAGAAGCCTATTCTGTGAAATTAATTCAACTTGGATCTGTGAGAAACTGTTGTTTGTAAGCTTCTAGGAATAGGTTTTTCATAAAGCAGGTTTAAAGTATGGAGGCCCATAAATGACTAAAATCTTTCCTTTATAAGCAATTACAATGAGACAACTTCAGCCTGAGGAAGAAATCTGATTCTCTAATTATTCATGATGAGCAGCCATGGTTGGCTTGTATGCAGAGGATAAATATCATGCTTGTATCCGGTTCATGTAAATTCAGTGTGGAACATAACTAGGACATTGCAATCAGAACCCATGAGAACCCATGTACATAGAAGCTAAACTGTCTTCTACAGTGTGCAGATACTGGTGGCTTTTGCCAATCTATTTTCCTTCTTTTTACCTCTAGGTAAAAATCATCTCTGTAATTTAACACAAATTTTTACTTGAACTTTGCTTGAAATAAAGCTGCCTTTATTTTGCTTTAACCATAACAACAAATTCAATAAAAACGAGTGTATATATAGTGTGCTAATGAAAAGCAATATTGCATTATTTACCCATACACTCCTTCGTGCCAAGTTTGTAACCAGCACTCTGCTTGGTCTCACTTGTTTCAACAATACTCTGAAAGTCTAATATATTTGCTGTTACAACGCTCATTTTCCAAATAAAATCGTTTAACAGCAAACTAAAGTCAACTGGCCAAGAGACAAAGCTGTGCGACGGTTTCTAAGGCATCTCAGACATGAATCTAGTCAGTAAATACCCTCAAATTATTTCAACTTGATCTGTGACTTGGTTAGATCTGTGAGTGCTTTGAATTGTTCTTCCAAATGATGAAACAGTTATATTGTCAAAAGTAGGGATTGTAAGTTAAAATCGCCTCAGCCTGTTAACTTGAGATGATGGGCTCTTCCCATCTCTTCCTCTCTGATCTGGACATCCCAAATGGATCTGAACACACTTTTGACCGCTCAGTTTTGTAAGGACGTCAGGATGCTGAGTTGGGGACACTGGGGCTGACGCAGAGTGGAGGGAGCGTTGCGATGGCACTAAAGGAGCAAGGGAAAGTTCCTCCAAAGCCGCGGCAGTGTCTGACAGGCTGGGTGCACCCTGCCAGCTCATATATAGGCTGGAGCACCATGAAATCCCTTGGGGTCCAGAGCGAGCGTCATTGCGGAAAGCCTCCACCTCCTTCCTTTTGTAGTCCTGGTGCAGACATACCTTACCATGCTGGGGTTTTACATGCAGAGTGCGTTACCAGGTTTACACTGTTTGGGCCAAGGCCAAAAAATACAGGTGAGGATGATGGGATGAACACCTAGCTGGCTTTGATATTATGGTTTTACCTGCTATGTGACACAGATCCAATATTTTCACTGTTGTTTCAACATGGATATTTCTTTCTGTTTGGACAATGAAAAGATCAGATCCATATGACGTATGGATTTGCAAATTTCCTGGTCTTTCCTGCGGAAGTGTTCCTGCTGAAGCTGGTGGGACACACCATGACTGTTCTACTGATGTTTATCACTATATGGAAAGCAGATATGACATTCCCATGTACTGTATGTACAAATAGAAAGATCCATCACACTGCTCTCTTTCACCACATGGAATATAGATAGATACGATCTATTTATGTCTGTATGAAGAGGAATCCATTGAGCAAATAGGCTACGTTCACACTATAAACTGGAATCTGATATTCGGAATGCAGAAACAATCCACCTCTGACTGTATAAACAGACAAATCCATCAAAAATGAATTTACTTTCTAATGGAATGCGCGGCTAAGTTTAATGGATGAATGAGATTGTAATGAATGAGACCGTGATGGTCTCCAATCCAATCCGGCAGATGATGAAGGTGACAGACGCCCAGATACGATAAGGTCAAAGACAACAGTGTAAAAGTAAATGAAGCCATACTAGCAGTGAAGAGCGCAATGTCTGACTGAAGTCTGAGAAACACATCTGCGAGGAGGCCACGCATGCCATTTTCTGTCAGATGCTCCCTGTCACAAAAAATGGGGAGAGAATATTTGAGTTTGGGTCTTTTCTTCCCTGACAGAATGTATTCAAACAGAGAAAATGGATTTCACATAAGCCATGACAACCAAGGAACAATAACTGACAGTGGCATTTCAGTCCCGTTACGGCTGTGACAAGAGGAACCACTGCTGCCACCATCCACCGGTCAAATGTCAGCCTGTTCTTATCTCGGCTTTATGACACGACTCGCTTAGTTATTAATCTGAAATGTGGACGTTACATCATTTCTTTGACTGGGAGAACATGATTAGCGTAGAGCTACGGTTGCGTGAAAACCTCGCAACTCGGATTATTTATATTTACTCATTTATTTATTTATGACTGGTGTTAAAATTTTATAGTGTGTGTTATGTGCACAGAAAGATCCCGGAATCCAGGGCGTGTCACTCAGAAAACTAATACACTACTTGTAACTCCTTCTCATTCCAAAAGTAATATTATGACTTTACTCAGTACTCCCTGAGGGAATTTGCAACACCAGTTGCAGAACTGTTCTAGAGCAGTGGTTTTCAAATTGGAGGTTGGGACCCCCCACAGGGTCACACGATAATTTTGGTGGGTTGGGAGATGGCTTATGTAAAAAAAAACATATTTCTACAGATTTTGCAGATTTATTATCATGTGTAATTTGTCAAATTTTTCCCTCATTTTTGCTTCTGTCTTGTGAAATACTGAGTAATTCTCAGCCTCTAGGCCTCCTCTGACAATCAAATGAAACAACCTGAAAAGGGAAAATCAATCTTTGGTTGAACTGTTCACCACTCTGCATTCTGCACTATGCAGTCTGTGGGGGGTGGGGGGTTCGAGAGTAGCCATCACTTCATTTTAAGACTTCACAAACCAAAAAGTTTGAGAACTGCTGTTCTGGAGGAGCCTCGGGGTCTTTCTATGCATCTCCCGGACTTTTCTACATGTTCTGTCAATCAGCTATGGCCAGCATACTGTTCTCTGCAGCGGTTGGCTGGGGAGGCAGCATCAAGCTAGGGGAGACAGGCAGGATAAACAAACTGCTGGAAAAGGACACCCTTGAGGCAGTAACAGAGGGAAGGATGAGGACTAAACTGAACTCCATCTTAGACAACACCTCCCACCCTCTCTACGGTGAGCTGATGCGGCAGCGGGGCAACTTTGGGGCCTTTAGACGCTGTTTTGTACTGATCCCCATCACACTGTACGATGCTTCCTGCCCAAATGGCCCCAGTCTCAGCCAGCTGGGACGGTGCTGAAGCAGGGCGCTTGCACTGTCCACGTTCTCTACGCTCGGGATGATTCTATATGGCAGCTTTCTGATCTGTACATATTTCTGCCCATTCTCTGAATAGGAGTTGGCATGAATTATGCATTTTCTGTACATATGCTACCTCCAGTGATAGTGAAGCATTGTGTAGCAGACAGCTCTTGTGTGAATTCTGACGTTGTTTGACTTCAAAACGACTTCCAACTGACATTAAATTGGGACTATTAAATAGTCTCTGTGTGACGTTCCAATTTCAGAAGGGACTGCAGGCCTACCACTGACACACATTAACATCAATAGAAGACCATTTGAATATTCCTCAGTGGACAAACGTGCTGAGTGAAGTGCTTAAAGGGGAATCCCTCCCATTTTAAAAATTCACATATGGTAGTCCTGTGCCCCAGGACAGTTCAGTCAAAACTTGTGAACACGCACTGCTGTTCCCTAAAGCTAGGAACTGAGGAACGAACACATAAATTTGTGATGTCTCTGGGATGTAAAATCTGGCATTGCTCCATAAACAATGAATGGGGCGGTGACTTCGTTGACCCATAGGGTTTGTGTGTGAGTTCTTGCACCCAGAAGAGGTTTAAATTCTGCTTCATACCTGTTAGCAATGCTAGAATATAAACTTAATTTTGGTATGACAACTCAACTTAGTGTCTTACGGCTCCATAAGGTCAGCGCCCCATTCATTGTCAATGGAGCAGCTCCTGGTTTTACATCCCAGTGACTATACAAATCCAGAGTTTCTCTCTCTCATTTCTAGCTTTAGGAGAGAGAGGAGCAAGTTCACAGACACTGACTGAACCCTCCTGGGGTTAAGAAATAACATATGTGAATTCTCAAAATGGGCAGCATTCCCCAGCATCATGTGCGACACACTTTCTCCTTCCCTTCGGTTTTTATGCTCGCGTCAGCTCCTCTTCCTTCAGAGCACGCATGATAAGAAATTCAAAATGTCAGGTTCCCATGATTTATCACACAGTTCTAAGCTGTGGGCTTGTATATTATCTCCAAACATTTCCTTGACAAGAATAAATGTCAGATATGAATTCATGGCTCATAACTGCAGTTTTTCCTGCATCTCTCTCTCTCAAAACATTGCAATATAAGTATTGTGATCAGTGCTTAGAGGCACCATCTTTTTTTTTTTTAAGTGTCTCTTCCTGTGCCAGGTACTTTACGCAGGTGGAATCTAAATTGCATATTATCTGATATTCAGACGGCAAGCCATTTGTCGTAGTCTTTTATAGGACAGACCTCAAAACAAAAGATAATCGATCAGTGCTTTAGTATATTAGGTTCACCACGGGCGGTTCCATTTGATAAAAACTTTCAAAATGAAAATGCAAAGGATTGTTTAATTGAACTTGCCTTGGTGATGTTATATTGCTTTTTGTTTTGTAAATCCAAAGACGCCCACTGTAGAATACCTTCCCCGAGTACAAATTATGTTTTTGTATATATAATTTGCCCATTTGGTATAAAGCGCCATTGTACCCATTGCTTTAAATCTCACATAATAACAAGCATAAGCTCCCTGAAATATTGTACGCAAAACGAAAAATTTATATTTTCCAAGTGCTTCTTGGTGTACCATTTAAATTGGCTTTTAATGTTCATTGTGTATAAAGCCAACGAGACCTGTTTTCGTTTTGTGTTTGTTATTGTGTTGAGCAAATATAAGACCAAGAGAGAAAGCGAGACCGAGAGAGTGGAAGAAAGAGCGAGTGAGAGAGAGAGAGAGAGAGAGAAAAAAACAAAGAAAGAAATAGAGACTAGAAATGCTGTTCAGTTGTTTGGGGCCCCTGAATAAAATATTACATGTGCTGTTTCAATTACGGCGCCCAATTACTCACTCACGAGATGGAGTGATCAAAAGCAGACTCCTCTGTTCTGTACTGCAGTTTCTTTTTGCCTGGATTCTCCTAAGGGGATTTTTGGGGGAGCGTAGGAGTTTTATGACTGCTGTGATTGAGGCTGTAAGAGCTGATGAAATTACAATAATGCATTGTGTGGTTTAAAACCACAGTCATGCCCTCCGCAAAGCTCATCCTCCATGAGAGGAGCATGCATTAAGAGTTTCCATTGATGCCTTCAGGATTTGGCTTGCGGGAGCAGTGATTTTCCGCAGGGGAGAATGCCATATGTGACAGATGTGATGGGCTGGTCGAAAGAGTCTTATTCAAACGGCATAAAAAAGAATGTAGAATGAGTTGTCTCTCACTACACGTCAGACTGAATCTATTTCCATAAGGAGAGCGCCACTTGATTTAGACATTTTCGCCAATAATTGCGGAGGACAGGAGGCTATTACGTTGGACACCCCCTTAGCAATTACATCTGAGTCGTCAGAGCTTTAGAGCGCATAATGGGGTAGTTTACTATATATCGAGGTCTGGCTCAAGGCTGGCGTTTGTAATTCTCCACCCTGGCAAACACTGTTCTGCAGCTCCAGGACAGTGCGGATAAGGTGCTATGAGCATTTGCCATACCTGTAAGAAGAAGAGGTTGTATTTTTTCCAGTGTGCTTCCATTGTGTTTCAAAGAATAGCCTATAATGTTATATAAGCTACACTGTAAGCATGTGTTACCATCTGATCATAAAGTACATTTAGCATAGGGGCTGGCATCCTCATTCGTGTAGTGATATTATATACCCCTAAATTATGCTAGGAGATCATAAAATTTGCCTACCCAGATGGCCCTATAAACATGGACAGACGCACTTATAAGTACATAATGTATAAGTAAATGTAAGTTTATAATGTAGACTGATATATATATATATAGTTCCCTTTCCACTACATATGCTGTCCCTGTACCTTGTGTGTCAATATTTAATTGGAAATCCTCTAAGTTGTCAATATGTCTTTGAAAAACCCTGTACAAAATCCTGTACAGTTATTGTACTTGACAATTAAAGTGATTCTGTTTCTGATTCTGACTTGCGCATAGCAAGTGGGCGAGTGCTTATGTTGAGTGGCAGTGGTTGATGTATGCAACTCCTTAAATTGGCATTTGTACAGATGGTGCGTGTGTGTGTGTAAGGGGCTGAGGTGTGTGTGTGTGTGTGTGTGTGTGTGTGTGTGTGTGTGGGGGGGGGGGGGGGGGGGGGGGGGGGGGGGGCATGCGACATGCACATTACAGGTTGACTATTTTTAGGGAACTGTGGGTTTTAATCTAGATCAAATTCAAAGGATCTGCACACAGTAATGAACCTTTATGCAGCATTCCCAAACACTGACAGAGGTGACAGGGAGCAGTAGCACGCAGAATGAGAAAGGGAAACAAGCTGACAAGTTGACAGCTCACGTCGGTGAGCTGATTGACCAGGCTAGAAATGGTTCAAAGACGTTGGGAAGTTCTGTTGTACGCCTATGAGCCAAGATAGTTTTGGGAAACCAAGCCATACTACTTGCTTAGAGAGAAACCTAGCAATACAGAGCAATGCACCGAGCAGTGAACAGTCTTACCTTCCTGCAGCCTGATTGGTCAGTCACAGGTGCTGGGCAACAGATAAAACATGGGGTTGTGTCCCATTTGGGGCCGACATAGAGTAATAGGGCTGTTCTTAGTTTTCCCAGGTCACCATGTCATGTTAAAGTATGGGCCATACTTATGATTGATGATGATAACTGCCTGATAATTAATCATTTTGTAAGAATCTCATTGGACCCCCTGTGCTTAGGATCAGGGACAGTAATGCTGCCCCCCCACAGCCCCCTCAGCTGCCCTGATGATAGATAGTGTTGATAGTGCTCATTGACCTTAGTTTAACATCCTTCAATTCTTATCAACCAGGGACTTCCTAGATAGGCTATTTCCCAACGGCTTTTTAACTGGGGGTTAAAAAAAAAACCCATTTATTTGAAATGGCTATGGAGGAATATATTTTATTCATCCATTTTAAGATTAAAAGGAGTATGTTAAACTATGTGACTCTTCAAGGTCCAGCACTCTTGCAAACTGTTGCATAGAATGCTAATTTCTAGGCTATTTTCCAAAACATAACCCTCACACGAATCTCTCTGTGAACAGTGAAAATTGCTGCTACTCAGCGCACAAAACATTAGAAGCACCCGCTATTTCCAGAAATAAAGCGACCAGATCAAAAAGGTAAAAGTGAGATTCCTCATTTTAAATCTACGTCAATCAAAAAGTGCAGATGAAGATGAAACATTCTAAAATAATTTTTCAGCCTTGAGACAATGAATGCACAAGATCAAAGCTCGAACTGCATTTGAGTGTGTCAATAACTGATATTCCCCAACAGTTTCCCATCTGCATGAAGAATGGTCCACTACCCTAAGGACATCCGGCCAAATGACAGAAGAGCGGTTGAAAATAGTTCATTAGTGACCAAGGCAGCCTGAGTGAGAGAGGGGCTACAGTCGATCAGCTGACAGTCCACCACAACATTACTGCCAAAAGATCCATAAAGGCACACACAACTCATTATGCTTTGACACGACTGAGGTAAGAAAACCAACGACTTTACCGACTTTTACTCTTCTCAGCTAAAAACAACAAACTGTGGGTTGGGTGGGACAAGGAGTGAAAACATTGGCTATTGGATATTCAGTTCTTGTTATTTTAAGTCGATGAGAGGACTAGTGTATGTACTAAACCACATCCATCTGTCATGCAATGTGTCGACATTGCAGGGTGGTGATGATGTGAAGGTTTTCATGGCACACATTCAGCCCACATTCAGCCCCTTGATGTAAGCGGAGGGATGTTTGAGTGCCACAGGATATCTGAACATCACTGCCAGTCAGGTGCATCTCTTCATTGTACCAGTGTATGCACCTGCAAATGGATTTGTCCAGCAGGCTCAGGGCCACGCCGCGAGGCTACAGCTGCCCAGGAACGGTTCCATTGAGCAGGACAGTGAAATCAACTTACGGCACTGACCTGCTCAGCCACCACATCTCAATTACATTGAGCATTTGTGGGATGACATGGTTCAAACGGTGTGGAGGAGAGGAGCAGCCACCAGCCAGTTTGACACAGTTGTGTGAAGCACTCAAATAAATACAAGTTCCTCGTGGAAACCCTTTCGACACCTAGTAGAATCTCACTTTTCTTTTTAAATCCAAACACTCAGCCTCACACCAGCACACATTACATCATCACCCTTTGGGTAAAATCTGCATGATAAGACCTCGAAGAAACTTCAATGGAAAATCCTTCTGGCAAATATTTCTAATTCATACACAAATCCTAGGATTAGGCTTTAAAGTATACGCTTAACCTGAGTCTTAAATTGAACTGGTTACAGCCATTCCACTGCCTGTTATTTGATTTCTATGGGGCGCGCTCATGCTTTCTCTATTGAGCATTCTGTCATACTCATACTGTCACACTCCCTAGCTGATCATTTCTTCCCTTTTGATTGCTGCCATTTGCTTCCTTTCATTCCGTTACATAATGTCCATTACAATCTGTCACCTCCTTATGTTGCCAATTCTGCAGCAAACACCCATCTATTTCAGCAGTCTATCACACAGGGAGGTTTGAAGACTCATGCATTTTTCCCCTTTCTGTAATTTCTAATCCTCCATCAATATTCAATGTCACAGTAACTCTACATGGTACCAAGATTTTGTTTGAAGTTTCTCTGTGCAATTCTCATTTGTTTGATCTCTGCTTTATGTCTGTTATAGATCTACTGTATTCGAGTTTCAAAGACTTTCAAAGCCTAAATGAAGATCATTTCAATTCCGATCTACCCTCGCGTATGTTAGATGCTCCTGATTTCCTAAATTATGCAGTTTCCCAAGTATTCTATTGCATATGCACATATAGATACCCACTAGTTTTGCTTGATGAATGTACATGCTTCGTGCGAAAACAGGCTCCCAAAACACCTCGATGTGAAGATCATCGGTGTCAAAAATAATCTTATGACAGTTCACATTGGCAGAGCATTTTCATTTTTTACTGCACTTGCTGTACCTCTAAAGGAGATCATGAATAGTTGAACACTGAAAATTGGCCATTCTGAAGACCTGTAGGAAAAATTATGCTCGTAATACATCTACGTGTAAAAGGAAAGTGGATTCAGATATTATTATTTCATTCTGTGCCACAGCTCGTACTTTTCAAGAATAGGAGCAATTTTACCTATTTGCAATTATTGATACTGAGAAAGAGAGAGAAAAGATTCAAATTACAGTGGCAACAGAGGCGGCTCAGGGCAGCGAAGGTTGCAGATTGGCTGCTTTTCAGCGTCTATGGAGGTGTGCATGGTGAAAAGCGACAATGTTCTACCATTTCACTGCCATCAAATAGTGTTTTAAAAAGGAATACACCCATTTGTTGGATGTTACTTTTAACATCATCACAAAAACACACCGCTGTGTACTAAACTCTGAACACGGAGCACACTAGCAATCTTCTTGTTTATCAAAAACATCATTGGTCACAATGTATTACTTGACAGTGTCACTAGGACAAAGACAGTATTAGTGCTAAGCAACTTTTGGCTAAAGGAGGCCCTGACATCTCTATTAATAAAAGAGAATAGCAACATGAAAGTTCATTAGAGTTTATATTTTATATATAAATTAAGGATTTATACATTGCCCATAAAGAAAAAAATACAAAACATTTGTTTGATCTTACATGACATTTACATGTGAAAATTTACACAACATATTCAATAACTTACAAATGCTTTATTTGCATAAAAATATATCTCTTTACAAAAGTTTTGTAATATGTACATATACATATACACAGGTTTTTGAATGAGATGACCATTGTGTGGTACAAGTAAAAGCATTCTAATCTACTCCAAAGTCTGATGTAAGACTGACTTGCCAGATATTGTTTTTTTTACCCGATGCATTTTTTTCTCATCCATAAGAAATGTGAACTCGCAAAATATATTACATATTGATAACACAAGACATCTTGCCAAAGAGAATGCCATCAAGTATCAAAACTGTATAAATGTACAAAATGTAACAGCAATGACAGGAATAAACATAGTGGTACAAAGTACGATAGCAGCAATTGCTATACTGGATCACTTTTTGCCGACATGCACAAGTATGAAACTATGAGCTGCTTTTCAAACACGTCTCTTCTTAGATAAATCATGAGGGCTGATATCACTCAGCCAACTCATCGCAAACTGTGTAGATAAATTACACTGATGTACAGTATTACTAATGCAATAAACGTTATGTCTTCCTTAAAAACATATGCCCATACAGTATTCAAGGCACTGCAATGATATATAAATGTGATGACAGTGTTGAATTCATTACTCATTTTAAGACATACTTGGACCCAGATGATAGTAAGATATTGATGGCGGCTCATTTTTAAGTGTGCAAATTTTGTATGTATAATGTACAGGTGTGTTGGTAGAAGCTGAAGGTTCAATAAGACATTAAAACAACCATTTGTATCAGTTGGTGTCCATAAAATAGGCCAAGACCCCGTATATATCAAGTGTCTCAGAGTAGGAATGTTGATCGAGAATTTACTGACTAAGGCACGGTTTCCCAAAAGAGTTTTAGAACGACGACCGCTGGTCAGTTTACTAAAATTGAACATGGGGGATGATAGGAAGGTTAGCACTTGTTCTCTCTCGGTATATATCTTTAAATAAGGCAGAATTTGCATTAAACAAAAATGACACCACAACCTTTCATCCCGCCTCGAACTGCCCCCTTGACTTTTACCGTCTTTGCCCACCGACTTACCGACATCCAAGCATTAAGAGACTTCTGGGAAACCCGGCCGACAGCAGGCGCTGGGGCCCGTAGGTTTTCTCAACCTTGTCATTCAATGTGGTCTGAAAGGATTAAGGTAGGAATTCCTACTTTGAGATGCTTGACATATACAGGCTCAGGGCTGGGGTTAATTCACTCCAAAATTCGCTCAATTCCGGAAGCGGATGGTCGTTACAGTTTCACAGCTGAGGGAAAAAAACACAACTTTTTTTTTTTTTTTTTACCTAAAAATGAATCAGTCTCAACTCAAATTCTTCTGAACTAATCCAATAACGGAAACATACTGAAATGTATGCCTTTACTAGACTCACAGACTAGTCGGCAAAACTCCCAAACTCAAGACGAGAATATTTCAGTTCCCAATAGAACTGCAAAGAAAATCATTGCACACACCTTGATAATAAACCCCTAACGTTGGCTGTAACTCTCATAAAGAAACTGTACTGTACTGTAGTTGGAGAACCTGCACTGTAACAATAAAAGCCCTATAGCGTTCCCCATGGCACTCAAAAAAACTGTACTATACTTTGATAATTCAATCCCTGGCTATATATTTTGTCAGTGGGAGGTAACATCCAATTAAGGTATAATTGACCAAAGAACTTTGAACTGCTCAGAAAATAGACCTACAGATTCTCAACTCACAGTTGAGAGGCTCAGCACCTCCATAAGAGAAAATACTTCAAGATCAAGATAATATGAATGTGAGACTAAGACCAAAACAAATGGGTCTGGACCAGGGCTGTACTACTGGAAAGAAAAAGTTTAAACTTTTGGTTTGGCATTGTGAAATAAACCCCTCTATTTATACTACAGAGCATAAAATACTCTATTTATCTATATGCCAGAGGCTCTTTTACTCATAAAGCCAACACTCACAGAGTGTAAAGAAAGAACACTTCTCTTCACCAAACTACGGGAAGATGTGGAAAGGTGTGGGACCTCCCCTTCCTCTCTCTCTTTTATCTCTTGCCTTCTGTGCATGATTAAATGCAACTGCCGTAACCGTTGCTGAAAAGTGTGCTTTATGTTTCTGAGCGGTTCTTTCGGTGTGTGTTGCATGTCATCAGAAACAGGGAAAATATAAATATATGTCTCTATATATATATTCATGTTAAGCAAACAAGGACAATTCTCTTTATTCTCTCTTTCGCTCTTTGTTTCTCTCTCTCTCTCCCTTTCTCTCATACTGGAGCTGACATCAAACCATGGTGCAGACGGTGTTGAGATTGGGGTCAAAGCGGACGACTTTCCCCTCAGCAGCTTTTGTGTTTGTGTTGTACATGGGATTCTCGAAAGTGGCTTGGCCATTGTTGTTCTCGTGGACAGAACATCCTGTGTACTGCGCTTTATCTGTTTTCCTGGAAAAGAAGGAGGTTGCATATTAGTTGAGAGACAGTATCCTCCCCCCCCCCTCTTTCCAATCCTTGTTTCCATTATTTTGGTGTGGACAGCTGCAGTAGGTAAATGAGGGTGAATTGTAATTATTGTTTAAAAAAAAAAAAGCAGCCAGAATAGCCCTGTGCCAGTTCACTGGTAATTAACATGAGTGCGTGTCGGGGGGTTCTACGTGCATGTACTGTTCTTTGTGATAATTCATTCAATTTAAGACTCAAAGCCAATATCCATCCATCCATCCATGTGCATTCATACATACATACATGCATAATGTACATACAGTAAATATTATATCCAAGTTGCTCTCATTTAAAATGCTCAACGTATGATGCAATTCCGTGCATTTTGGCCAGTAATATGTTGACTGAGATTGCATCATGCTTTGAAGCCTCACACAGAAACCTATCCTGTAAGGAACCTATCTACAGTAAGCGGGCTGCTGAACTGGGCCACAGTGTACTATCTTCATGTGCATTTGATTTGGCTGCGACTGTACAAACAAACATCTACATGAATCTGGGTTTTGAAAACTTTTTCCGACGCCGGACCTAAATAACAAACTCCTAGTCTCAACCTGGGACCCAGGCTCGTGAAAACATATTACCTCCTTTTTCACGCGGGGAGCCATCAGATATAGACTAGCGACTATACTTGGGTCCCAAGCCAACATGGGAGACACCGGGATACAAATGAATCCCACGTACCGCTGCTTGTAGAGATAGAAGCCGAGGCCTGCGAAGATGAGGGCAAAGAAAGGCACGAGGATAGCGACGGCAACAGAGCTGCTGTTGGTGGAGCCGTTGGTTTCTGGGTCAGTGAGTGTCACATTCTCTCTCACGCTCATACCTGGGAAGAGTGGAGCCATTATATTTAGACAGCTTCAGCAGTGGGGGAAAGACTAGAATTCCCTACTCAAGTACAAGTAGTGTTACTTCGCTGATATTTTACTAAAGTAGAAGTACAATTACGGTGTAAAAATCTACTTAAGTAAAAAGTAGCTCATTTAAGATGCAATCAGAGTAAAAGTTACTGAGTTACTTTTTAGAAAAGAAAACATTATTAGATGCTGATGGAGAGCCACAAAATGTATATTCTGTAATAGATGTGATTTAAAATGTAGTGAAGTACAATACTTTAGTAAAAACGTACTTAAGTAATATTACTGACTTTAATACTCTAAGAAGTACAAGTACACAAAACAATTATTATTATTAAATTATTATTATTATTAATTACTTCCACCCTTCAGCTTCAGTACATTCATCCTTAACATATTCAGGATATTCAGATCCAGAACACAGCACAGAATGCAATAAACACGGTGGAGAAACAACATATAATAGAAGCGTACGTATCATCTGGTGGTGTTGATGGTAATGATGACTGATGATGATGAGGAGGAGGAAGAGGATCATGATGATGACGAGCGGCAGACGCAGTGGCAAGTGGGTGAAGACAGCGACCATGTATGACAAAAACGATAAATGATCACGGTGATAACGATCACCATGGCTGCGATAATCTCGCTGAAGACAATCATGAGATGATAACAATAACAATGCTGAGCAGGAGGAAATGAAGGACGATAATATGGAAGGGACAATCTGCTTTGGGCCGTATGGTTGTGGCGACGTGGTTGACAACTGGTGTCAGGGGCAACTGACTGTATATTGTAGGCTGTCAATTTGGAGCAAATATACAGTAGCTTTATTGTTTTTTTAAAAGCAGGGGTTCTTAAACCTTTACAAATTGCATAAATTCAGTGTTTACCTAGGACCCTAGACTTGTTCAAACATACTACGACTCACCAGGAGGAAACCCAAGACCCCTTTTGGGTCCCAACCTGTAGTTTAACAAACATTATTTTAAATAAATTGAGTTATTACAGTTGTGTTCTCGTAAAATGTCCCATGTCTATTCTCTTTGTGATGAATTGGAGGAGGGCAATGTATCTCAAAGTGACACTGAGGGTCTGAAGAGAAAATCTGTATGTGGCACAGATCTTTTCATGGCTGTCTAAACAGGGAGAAATCACATGGAATCGGATGATGTTCAGACAGTCATAAAAACAAATAGATTTACCATAAAGAGAGAATTAAAAATCAGGCTTTCTGTTCTTGTGCAAATCTTATAATGGAAGCAGAGGCACAGTGACAAATGCCAATGGGACTTTGTACTGTTTTTTGGGGAAAGACACATACCAAGTCTCTGTAGTCCAAACTGTCCATAGTCTTTACCCTGTATAAAGCCTTGGAACACATAGCTGCCGCCCTCCGGCTCAGCTGAAACCTAGCAGAGAGAAAAAAAACAACAGATTTAGCTAGAGAAACAGAACATTGTGTTTCAGCTAAATGAATAAACTTTGATTTTCCTGAGGACGTGAGGAGTGTCACATCTCCTCTACCACATCATAAAGTATATATATTTAATAAGACAGTCAACACATTCTCTTATGCTACATTCAAAAATAACATCTTTGTTCTTTGAACCACCTCCAGCGGCTGTACGGTACACTATCAACAGCTCGGTGGGAGCGTGGTTGCCTGTCACACTTTGTTATTAAGTGGACCTTGAAGTTTATTTTAGTGGAGAAACTTCAATTCCACACCAACAAAAATTGTCTATAGTCATTGCAGGTCCCTGAGATGTCAGGTATGTGTCTGTGCCTATTCAGCAAATTGTCAAAGCGGGATGCTGAGACGGTTCATAGACAGAGAACCTAGTGCAACTGATGTACAGCCACTGTAAACGTATGTAAACAAAGTAGAAAATAACCAAGAAAGTACTATTTTATTTATTGTCACACTGTCTCCTCATTTATTATGATTTTTGTCTTTCTTGGCACGGTAAGAAGAATGACAAAAAACTGTAATGATGAGGAAAATGTTGACTTGATTCAGTCCCAGGCAGGCTTAGTTATTGGCATCCAAGTAGCTACAGCCAAATAATCTACTTGTCGGTCAGACTGAGTATAAAAAATATAAAACGTGCGTGACAAAGACAGTCACAGGCCCTGGGTATTTTCAAAAGATCACTGGCCGCTACCTCCAAATTCCTGTGCATACTCACAAATCCGTCCATTGCCCAGGTCTCGTCGGTAATCCTGCTGAAGGAGCTGTGGGCCAGCGCTCTCATCTGGTACAGCAGGAGCATTAAGCGTGCCTCCTGGCGCTTGTACACTCCTACAGGGAGGAGGAGGACAACAGATGATAGGAGAAAAGATGGAAATAGAGAGATGAGACAAGAGGTAGGACAGAAAGAGAAAAGAAAAGGTGGCCAAATAGCAGCACAGAGAAATGAAGAGAGGAAGATATAACAGAGAAAAAGGGGAGAGGAGAGAAAAGAAGAGAAGAGAAGAGAAGAGAAGAGAAGAGAAGAGAAGAGAAGAGAAGAGAAGAGAAGAGAAGAGAAGAGAAGAAAAGAGAAGAGAAGAGAAGATGGACGCGGCGAGAAAGCAGATGAGGAAAAAAAGCAGAGCGAGGAGGGAAAGAGATGAGAGACTCTTCAGTGAGCAGTCAGCCAGTCAGTCAGCGCAGACTAATACATCCGTCTTTAGAGCCAATAGTTAATTTCCACTCTCATGCATGAGATCATTTAGTGATTGACTGATTGACGTGAGGCACCCACAAAATAAATGAAAGTGACACGCCGAGGTAGTGAGAGGAGGAGAGAGGAGGCGAGGGGGGAGGAAGTGGAAGACAGATGATTTATAGATGACTCACCAGAGAGCAGAAACTCCATGCTACTGTCGGTTAAAGTTACATTGACTTTTCCCGTCGTGGCATTAAAGCTTGTGATTGTCAAAGTCATGGGCTGCTTCTGGCCCTTGTAATCGTAAGAACCCTTCCAGACAAAATCAGGGGCAAAGACGTCATCAGGAACTATGTGAAAGGAAAACAGCAAGAGAAAATCCATTAAATGCCATAAAACAGAGGAAAAATAGATTTTTGTCATTTGACAAAAAGAAATCAGCATATATAATTACTGTTTCTCCTATTTGTTAGCCAGATGTCAACACAAACTATTTGAAAGTGCATTAATCACTTATATTAAAATACAAAAATGTGCACTAACAACTAACAAATGTCATAAAACAAGATGGGAAAATAGCGCATTAATGCAGCAGGTGAAGTAATTACAGGTATACTGAATACAGAACATAATTAGTAATTTCTGAGAGTCAAAACTCATCGAACAAATAAATGCATAGGTATCAAAGTGCAGAAGTTATCACTTCAATCAAGCTGTCTCTAACATTTTACTTTTTTGAGAAACATCAACTCAAAAATCACATACTTAATGCAAGCCGAATTGTTGCGCCCACGCTGCAATAGCTGGTAATTAGCGAGGCGGTTGTGTCAACATATCAAACAGCTGATAACAATCTTTTAATTCTATTGGAGTAATATGATGTTTATATGCTGTGAAAATGTGAGCAATTGATAATTAAGCACGTTCTGATAGCAAACTCTGGATACGCTCTGTGAACTCTGCAGAACTTGAACGATGTGGTTAAATAACTTTTTTAATAGCTACAGATTTTGATAAATCTTTTTATGCATCACAGCTGTCTCGTTGACGTGAATGGTATATATTACCAATGTAATTCATTTAATCAGCTCTACTCTAGTTTGGTGTTTTAAAAGAACTTGGCAACCCTCCTATTACAGTCACCCTAAGTACTAGGTATACACCAGGGTAAATAGATGGTAAGTTACCAAGTATTGACAGCTATAACTATGTGGGTAAATACTTAGAAGCAGCTGAATTACTTAAAATGATTGGTATTACTCATCAGTTCAAGTAACTACAGTCGTTACAGGTTTAGGATGCTAACAACCCAAGTGTAATAACGCAATTCCTAGGGAAATTCCATAGAAACACCTTCTCTATTACCCATTGATTCCAGGAATTATCTTGTAGGTACTGAAAGTACACAGTTAAATTTGGGATACTGCAAATATAAACCTTCAGTACCTACAAGATTGTTCCTTCAGTAGCCTAATTTCCTTGGAATTATGTGATTATATTCAAGGTATTTACTACCTTAGTTCCAGTTGTAATTATTTAGTAATTTACTATTCATACCATGTATTTACCAGGAAAACACAGTACTTCTGTGACTGCAAAAGCAAGGGTTACTGAAAGCACAGTACTACTAGTTTTCTGCCATGTACTGTAAGATATGCCAATTTTGAGGTACAGTACTAGGACCAAGAGGCTATAAAGACAGGAAGACACATAATTTGTACAATTTGGATAGAGATACATGCATATTTAGCCACTGTAGAAGACAATGTCTCACTGTAAATGTGCTGCACTACTATAGAGCTGTAACTGCACCACTGAGCAGAGTGTAAGGGATGGTATCCAGCTGTCTGTGAGACAGGAGTTGTGCGCTAATACAGTACATACTGATTATTTTGTTCCAGGCAGGAATTTCCCACAGCAGACACTAGTGCTACAGCAGGATAGGGGCAGGACTGATGACTGCTGTGATGGCTACCAGTGTCGCTGTTTATGCTAGTCGATACTTACCATTTATTTTAGGGCTCGGCGTCCCTGGTATTGGCTTGACAGTTTTCTCATGTGATTTGGAACCGACTGCAGGAGAACATTAATATGCATGTCACAAAAATGCATCGATAAAAAGCAAGGCTTAACACCCTGAGGATGTTGCAAAAAAATAAACACTGCTCAACTGTTACATGTTGCCTGCATATAACTTTTCCTCGGCTTGCTGTTTCATAACCCTCTGGTGGCTCAATTCTAACCACACGCATCTTCAGATCAGCACAGTTGCAAAAACTCTCAAAGCATGCAGACATACCACAAATAGATGACAGTATAGTAATACAGAGGGTATGGAAAATATCATAGCAACCACATGATATTTGATCATATTCATTTAGTGCTTAATTTGACATCCCTAGTGTTGAGCAGTCAGTAGGTAATGTGAGTATTGTCGCCTAGAAGAGATTTCTATATATTCAGTTTGTTGTTTTCTTGTGTATTTCACAGCTCTATTTAAAGATATGTGACATCATCTTATTATGAACTGTCTTTACAGTATCTAATGTGAACAAGAAACAGATGTAAACTTTCACAACTGGCAAAATAACACACACACACCCCAAGCCCCTCTTTCCACCCTGATATACACATATCCCTCCATATGCCTAGATTAAGTATACCCTCTCCTCCCCGCCCCTTCCCTCCACCCGTACACACACAAACACTCCCCGTGAACCCTTTTAGCTCATCCTCTTCCCCCGCTCTCCCGCCCCCCCGCAGACCTCGGCCGACCACCTACTTCTGCAGACGGGCACCTTGCCGGTCCAGCTGCCGTCGGAGCGGCAGACGCGGTGCTCTGAACCCCCGGAGAGGAAATAGCCGTGCTGACAGGTGTACACCAGGGTGTAGCCGTAGGAGGGCAGGTCCAGACCCACCACGTCGGCGTTGGCCGGGCTCCGCGGCTGCTTGCAGGAGTGGGCTGGAGGGGAGGCAGAGGGCAGGCAACATTAGGGCACAAACACGTACTAATGGAGGCAGACATGCATTGACGGGGAGATAATTAGGCAGTCACTGGGGAGAGAGACAGAGAGAGAGAGAGAGAGAGGGGGTGGGGGGTGGAAGGAGGGTCAGAGGGAAGCAGGCGATGAGGAAGGGCACACTTGCACTTGTTACAATCTAAATGAGTCCAGGGAGCTATTTAGGGAGCACGCTGACACTTTAAATATGCCTCGTTTCTTTCCGTAATGAATCTTGAGCACGTTTTGGAATGAATCTACCTGCAAAACTAAGGGGGCTCAAAATAAAGTCAAAACATCAACTAAGTGGATTTGTAGAAGTCTCGGGGCTAGTTTAACCTGGAGAGTGTGGGGTCATGGGAAAGGGACAAAGACTTTGAAATGTAAGTGTAGGATGTAGAACTTCTTTAAGACGGTGATTCAGTTTCGACTTCCTTCAATCAAATATTACATAACAATGCTATCTAGATATGTATGTGTTACCTGTCTACATTAGCTTATTCTAAGTGGAAACACAAGGAGCTACAGTAGTGACACCTGATTTCAATGGCTCAACTTCTTTTCTAAATCGATAGCTCTGAAGAGCACAGCTTATATAAACTTCAGCTGAATTAGAAACCAGGGACAAAAGCTGTTACGGCTGCGTTGCCAAAACACCAGCCTCTTATTGACAATATTAAGTATTTTCATTTTCTCATGAGTGGAATGAGTGTGCTTAGCCTAATTTTTCACATCAACAAACTCTCTGCAAAACAAAAAATATGCAAATCAATCAGCTTAAAGAGGGCCTCGAAAGGCCCCCGCACCCCAGAACACTGAGAGGTTGAACATTCAGGCTCTGAGGCATCGGCGGCAACATGAGAATAAACAAAATAATTTTGCAGCTTGTGACTGAATGAATAAGTTGCCAGCTGTCAAATGGGAGACAGCTGCTAGTGAGTCACGGCACCAAATCGGCCCTTCATGGCGTCTTAATGACATTAGTGGCGATAGGGCGTGGAAGGAAACAGCCAGGATGAAAGAAACTTTCTGGGCTTCATCAAAGAGAAGGAGACTGTGGGAGAGAAAGAGGGACAACATCCTGGGGGGTGGCTGATTGTCAGCGGTGTGTGTGTGTGTGTGTGTATGTGTGTGTGTGTGTGTACATGTGTGTGTGTGTGTGTGTGTGTGTGTGTGTGTGTGTGTGAGGCTGGCTGACTGTAAATCTTTATTCCCTCCTGCAGATATTCCTCCTGGTTGGTGTTTGGGGTTGTGTACTGTACGTGAGTGTGCATGAATGCGAAAGTGTGTGTATGCATGTTTTTAGACATGAATGCGTAACTGCTCTCTAAAATAAGACTTAGAAACTGAAGCAGGTACGCTGAATTCTAGGGCTGTGCAAAAAAATCGATACAGCTGAGTACTGCAATATTTTTTTCCCTGATACTGTATCGATTTTCCAGCCCCTCATATTGATACATAAAAAAAAATTCATGTTTTTAAATGTCCTTAAATTTCCCTCAAATCCCTTTGAATTAAATAGTTTTGACTCAATTTGTCCGCTGAGTTATCAATATAATGTGATGTATATATTAGACTACCCAGGTGGTACACAGAAAGTTGTATTTTCAGCTTCAGCTTTCATTTTTAAATTTTCAGTAAATTATGTAGAGTATTGCAATGTATCACAATATGTATCGTATCGCAATGTATCGTGATACGTATCGTATCGTGAGGTCCTTGCCAATACCCAGCCTTACTGAATTCATGAGTTCTGGTGACACAAACAAATGTCGCAGGTTGAAATATAGCAGCTGCACAATAATTGCATTTAATTATCCTCTATACATTATGTAGAAAAAGAGAAATGCTGCAAAATAACCTAAACAAAGCTGCACACTCAGCAACACAGTGGCTATGTATACATGCAGAGTGACTGATGAACAAAGCAAATGAACGACGCTTGTCGACTGCGTGCGCTGCCTAGAGCTTTTTAAATGAGTTGAACTTATTCATGAGGATTGCTCATGTGCTATCTGTTTTACATTGCAAGACACAAGAGATGCATTATTAGTTAATGTATACATTGAGTCTGGAGAAGAGGAAAAAAAGAGAAAACAAACCCAAAAAAAAAAAAAACAGCCTCTCTTCTCGCTGTCTGAGCACAAGTGTAAGCAACCCTTTTAAAACGACAAACTGTCAGCACATGTCCAGGGTGGTTGTAAAGTTGTAGACCATGAATACTGAAGACACTTACAACGCTATGAATTGTTGTATCAAAGGCATGTCATATCCCTCATCAAATTCTGTTTACAGTGCCATGTTTATTTACACTTCAAGCAGCGTGCCAAGCTTTACTCCTGAGATTACACGAGGCCTCAAAAGAGACTTGTACGTTTTCTCTTACACAACGGCACGCAATGCTCATTCTGAGTTCAACGTTGATGTCTCCGATAGAGATAGAGTGCATCAGTTAAGGACGCAGACAGACAGATAGAGACAGATAGAGGCAGACGCGCAGAGACAGCTCAGGTGATGGATTTCTGTGCGAGCCAAGAAGGTTAGCTGGATGCAGACAGCAATACCAGACCACGGTCAAGTGGGCAAAGTTAACTGACAAACCGTTACAGACAGTGCGTTTCTTAGCCTGCGAGTATTCTCTGTTTCCTTTAGGCAGACAGGTGGTATCGCTCGCATTCCTAGCTGTCCTGCCTGACTAATTCTTCATATTTAGCGGTCACTTAGTCAGTGGCGCATGCTGGTTTTGACATTCAAAAGAACACAAGCAAACAGAAATTTAAAACACCTACGTGCGGAGTATCTGCTAAGTAGGGTATGAATCGGTGCCTTGTCCTACCTTGGCATGCTTATCTAAAAAAATAGAGGCTATTTTTATAAAAGCAATCCACCAAGAATCCAGTAGGTAGACGTATGAATCTGTACCCTTTCCAATTTTTAGACGGCAGCCGCTCTGCAATTAAGCTAAAATGTTAACCCGATAGAATGGTAACCTGATTAGTATCTAACGATCTTTAACTCTGACTTATATCCATTGTGTCCATTAGATCCATTGTATCTATAATCCCCCTCCAAGTTCTTTCGGCTTTAGCCAGGAGTGAAAGATTGGTGGGCTTCACACTTTTGAATCCATTTAAGTGGCTTTGCTGTAGCAGAAGACCATTTAATCATACAGAAAGGTATTTTAGAGGATTTATGACCCTATTTTGACCCAGGTCTGACACAGGCTCTCAGAACTATACAAAAGCACTCCTACTTAAATATATATACATAACCATACTCATTTACCCACTCACACACACGCACAGTCTCTCATGCACACACATACACAAGCACAACACAAAGACAGTATGCCCATATGAAAAGATTCACAGAGACACCACTATCCATCTATACACCCACCCACCCACCCACACACACACACACACACACACGCACGCACTGCAGTGCAGTAGAAAGATCAGGCAGGCTGTGAAGGCTAGGTATTACGATGTTTCTGCTTCCTCAGCACAAATCTCTCTGGGAAATTCCGCTGGGTATTACATCTTGGGCTGGTTATGAAATCAAGATTACAAAATATCATTTAAATTCCCTTACCATCATACAGCTGGAGTGTTTGTGGAGTGCAAGGTAAGAATGAAGAAGAAAAAAAAAAAATCACAGATTTGGCACTCTGTCAAATGGCTGGACACATCGAAATATCTAATTCAAATGACAAGATTTTGAATATAAAGTCAAGAGAGTCTTGATTATTTCTTGTTTTCAGTACACCGCAAGTGAATGGAATTATTTCCACAATAAAACAGAGGTGAAAGAGAGTCCCTGGAGATATTGGAATACACTGCAATCTAGAAAACCGGGCAGCGAGGCAAACCAAGTAGCCTGAACTGTGCGGCCCTGGTTTGGTGTTGGTCGACAGTTCAGACAGTTCAGACAGAATGACAGTAATCATGGTCAACACCTCGCTCTGACAATGACTGGAAATGGCAGGTTGATTGAGGCGTGAGCTGCAATCTACTGGGAGGCCAAAGGTTATGGAAGAGATGAGCGAGTGAGAGAAGTAATAGGGGAGTGAAGCAGAGACAGAGAGAGAGAGAGAGAGAGAGAGAGAGAGAGAGAGAGAGAGAGAGAGAGAGAGAGAAGAGAGAGAGAGAGAGAGAGAGGAGAGAGAGAGAGGGAGAGAGAGGGAGAGAGAGAGAGAGAGGGGGGGAATGGAGGGAGAGAAAGGAGAGTGTCTGAGTAGCCAAGAAAGTGGATAAACAAGTGATGAGACGCCAGGAGGGGTAGAGAAAGACAGAGAGAGGCAGGGAGAGAGATATAAAGATAGAGAGAGAAGGAGAAAGAGGCAGTGATGGAGAGCGAGGAACAACCACTCACGGATACAGGTGGGCTGGCTGCCGGTCCAGGTGAGTTCTGGCAAACAGAGCCTGGTGGTGGAGCCTTGCAGTAGGTGTCCCTGTTGACACTGGAAGTCCACTCTGCTGCCCACCTGTTCACAAAAAGATACCACACACACAGCAGAGGGGGTCAATACACTGATGCGAATGTCAATAGGCCTCCGGCATCAAGTCTGAAGAGCTTGGAAGAAATACTGCATACTAAAGGTTTTTTTAATGATTATTTGTAGTGTGTGGAGGCGGATGGAGGCCATTGCTAGAGGCGATGGCCTATGTTCCAAAGTGATACGCAGGTATCGGGAAGTGAGTAAGTAGAGTTCATTGTACAGTTCATTGAACAGTTCTCTTATATGATCATTTTCAGCCACCATCCAAATTCCACTGTTTAAGTACATAGGATTTTGTCATCCACTAGTGTCAGTCAATCAGTGTTGAAATTGTTTACCAATGCATTACGCCTACACCATTACAATCAGTGGTCCAAATAATATGCTTTTGCTTTCATTTGGGACAAATTGGGGACTTTCATATCAGATATTCTACTGAATGTTTTGAAGAAAGTGTTTGCACTTAACGGGTAAGTGACACTTTAAATGCAACAGGGAGGAGAGAAAATGAAATCTACCCACTGAAAGCAACTCAAGGGAGCTATGGAGTATGCACCAATGGTTATAATAACAATTTATATGACTATGATGAATTCCAACATTACACGTTTTACACACACAGTATACATAATGCAGTAGATATATTACTGACATATCCATGTTTTTAAACACACATCCTGTAAATGTCAGATGACAGATGTATGTAAGAATGCTTCAGACAGAGAGAGAGAGAGAGAGAGAGAGAGAGAGGAGAGAGAGAGAGAGAGAGAGAGAGAGAGAAAGAAGAAGATGAAGAAGAAGAAGAAGAAGAAGGATGGAGAGAGAAAGCCAGCTGGTTGTCTCCTGTGCGTCCTGCTGGGATGAAATATACGCTGTTCACTGCTCCGTCCTTGCATCCACATAACATCATCCAAAGGAATACACAATGATTCCACATGGAGCACGCTTTGGGAACTGTCCATTTGAAAAGGGACTAAGTACAGGGCACACTGTAGAGCCGCTGGCTTTGAAATGGTGCCTCTGGTTCACACTCATCTAGCTCTGCCTCTCAGTCAGATACGGTAGCCATTCTGCTTCAAAGTTTGTTGTGGAGCTTGGAAGTTTTGGAGCTGAATAGGGTATAGCATAGCATAGCATATCATTGCATAGCATAGCATAGCATAGGCATAGAATTACATGGCATAGTATAGTGGGGTATAGTATAGTTTAGTATAGTATAATATAGTATACCATAATATAGTTCTTTACTATAGTATAGTATAGTATAGTATAGTTCTATAGTATGGTACAGTATAGTGTGGTCTGCTAGTATAGTATAGTATAGTATAGTATAGTATCGTTCTATGGTATGGTATAGTACTGCAGTATAATAGTACAGTATAGTATGGTTCAATTAGTATAGTATAGTTCTATGGTACAGTATAGTATGGTTCAATTAGTATAGTTCTATGGTATGGTATGATATGGTATGGTATGGTACAGTATTGCAGTATAGTACAGTACAGTACAGTACAGTATAGTTCTATAGTATGGTATGATATGGTATGGTATGGTACAGTACAGCAGTATAGTACAGTACAGTACAGTATAGTATAGTTCTATAGTATGGTATGGTATAGTATTGCAGTATAGTATAGTATAGCATAGCATAGTATAGTATAGTTCTATGGTATGGTATGGTATGGTATGGTATGGTATGGTATAGTATACCGGTAGTATAGTTCTATAGTATGGTATGGTATATTATTGCAGTATAGTATAGTATAGTATAGTTCTATAGTATGGTATGGTATAGTATTGCAGTATAGTATAGTATAGTTCCATGGTATGGTATGGTATGGTATGGTATGGTATGGTATACCGGTAGTATAGTTCTATAGTATGGTATGGTATAGTATTGCAGTATAGTATAGTATAGTATAGTATAGTTCTATAGTATGGTATGGTATAGTATTGCAGTATAGTATAGTATAGTTCCATGGTATGGTATGGTATGGTATGGTATGGTATGGTATGGTATACCGGTAGTATAGTTCTATAGTATGGTATGGTATAGTATTGCAGTATAGTATAGTATAGTTCTATGGTATGGTATGGTATGGTATGGTATGGTATGGTATACCGGTAGTATAGTTCTATAGTATGGTATGGTATATTATTGCAGTATAGTATAGTATAGTTCTATAGTATGGTATAGTATCTCCCATATTTCAGAGGCTTTCAGAGTCTTGCATGTGCCAAATAAAACAGTGATAGAAGATAATTAAATACATGGAAAATACCGCAGAGTAAATACTGGTCTATCTTTGTAATGATTTAGGCTGACGACAAGCTTTAAAAACCACTAAGATGTGGCTGAAAAGAGACAGCTGGCTTTTAGATTAATTATTTAGCCACTGGACTGCCTGAAAAGGAGATAATTCTCTATCTCATTTTGCTCTCATTCGGCTTTCCCGATTCTTTCACTGAGTGGGGTTTTTACCTATTCATTCCATGAGATGCAAAATATTCTATAAACTATACACCAGAGAACCAAACCTAAGTGGGCTCAAAATGATTTTCTCATCCTACCTCCATCCATACCTATCAGTTTGCAGGATGTGCTGCTCTCCAATGGGCGAAAGGGAAATTCAAACAGTTCGACCCAAAAGCACCCAAAACTTTTTCCTTTTTCAACACAATAACACCCACACTGCAATGAGACCTGCCTACATCCAATTTTATGATTTGCCTTTGAAACTTGTATATTGCTGTATTAGGTATGTTATTTTAACTAGCATGGGCTAGTTAGCAGTAGGAAGTTCAAATACTCTGATGGCTTTGATGGCTCAGATTTATGAACTGAAAGTGGGGAAAAAATGCTCATGTCAACCTCCCAGTGATAATTACAAGTTATATACGTATGTGGGATTTATATATGTGGGCTTTTTTGCCCCACTTGGTGCCACGAATTGCTAATACAATCAAGCGTACGTACGAAAAGCAAGCAATTTAAAAATGATTTTGGATAAGCAATGAGTTAAACACATGAACGCTTTCTTCCGCTTCTTCTGATATGACACAAAAGCGGCAGAAGACTGGCAGCCGTCAGAGTAAACAAGGAAACGTGTGAGAATCACAAAAAAAGGATCAAATGGACTATTATAGCTGAAATTTAATGCGATAATTGTTCAATCACAGCTATTTGAAGACTGCAGTGTGAGTGTTATTGCTTTGAAAGAGCGTGTTTTCATCCCTTTTTGGGTTCGGCTGTTTCCCCTATGCTCTGTTGGATTGTATTGGACAAAGATCTAAATTTCACAAAGAAACAGAAAATGGCCTTTTACATCAATTTATATTTACTGCTGTGGATGTTTGCACACCTGAGATGGAAAAAATCAAAAGCCCAACAAAAGATGGGTCATTTATGGGCTGTGTTAAAGTGCTGCTATCATAGTGTGGGAGGCAGAAGTTCATTACATGTTGACATCATTCGACAAAAAAATTGCAACTCACCTTATAATGTAGTAACCAACATAAAATGTAATACCTAATTAAGTTATCTACCAAAAGGTTATTGTGTTATGTGCCCAGCATTTTTACTACATTATAGGGATTATGAGCTTTCATTACTTTTTTTATTATTATTTTTATTATGCAGAGTTATTACTGTATACACAAACGAGTTGCTACATACCATAAAGGGCTCTGTGTGTGTGTGTGTGTGTGTGTGTGTGTGTGTGTGTGTGTGTGTGTGTGTGTGTTCACGTGAGTGTTTGTGTGTAATGGGATGGGGGATACTGTGCTTGAAAATGCTAAACCAGCTAAAACTACAGTATGTAATCCTGGCATAGTATAGTATAGCAGAGCATAGCATAACATAACATCATATGATAGCACTGTAGAGTAGAGCAGGGTAGAATGGAGTATAAAAGAACAGTGCAACAGAGTTGAATAGAGAGCAGAACTACTGATATTTTGGAGTGTGTTGTAGTGAAGTGAATTGAATCAAAGTAAGTGGATTCAATTCGTGTAGTGCTTTTCAAACTATGGACCATAGGTGGTCAGGGTGGTTGCAAAAAATGAAAAAACAAAACAAAACAAAACAAAAATTCTTGGCTAGAACTTTTTATCTAGTTCAAGCAGGATCTATATATTATAGCTTAAACTGTAAACAAATTAGAGGAGTACTATAGAATAGAGTAGAGCTGAGAGTAGCCTATACTAGGAGTCTAATCTGTCCAGTCCAGTCTGAAAAACATGCTGAGGAACCAACTGATCTGAGAGACATGTGACCACATGAACCAATTTAAAACATATGAATCATATAATAAGAGTTCATTTTACCTTGAAGCCTGTGGTGTAATTCATGAAGCCGTGCTCAGGTGTCCCTGGATTTTCACAGGTGGTTCTGGTGGGCTCTGGGACAGGAAATCATGTTGAGCAGAGGGATTGGAAGGAAATAAAAATGAGAATATGACAGAGGGGCAATCATTGATAATGACTGAGCAATTTCCCCCTGGTGTACCATGTACCAGAGGACAATTACTAAAGTAGCATTGTGACATGTGCAGAATTGCCTTGCCATCTCTAATTTTCAATAATTCCTACTTGGGTCTAGCTTTCTTGGAAACTTGAAGCATTTTAAATACTGTTCAATCATCAGTGGAACAGAACTCAAGCTGAGCCACATCAAGTAAGCTGGAAACCTGAGGCATCACAGTGGCCTTATACTGTATACTGTAGAGTGAATCCCCAAGCCCTGATGCAACAACATAAATAATGTATAATAATGTATTTCGTTCTTGTCATCCAGTTTTACGTCAGAACCAGATGGCAACAAATTTATTCTTGTTCAGCCTCAACTGTGTTTTGTTTTTTCATGTCAGCCACAACAGAATCAAAAGAGAAACATCATATGGAAGATTAGTTAAATCAACTGCTCCTCTGTCTTTTCTTTCACTTTTGACGGTGCCTGGCAGACACCTTGTATCTCCTATTTTGCTATTTTTGCTACTTTTCTCTCCCACACATAGAAAATGCTTATCTCATACATGCCGAAATATCACAAAAATCAAAGATCGGATAAACATTGATAATACACTGTAAATTACAAAAAATAAAGTTGACTTTTTTGGAGATTCAAGGTTTCTGCACCACACTGATAATTTGAAACATTCAACTATTATATGGATTAGACTAGTTGAATCAGGACCAGTGCGGCGATCCACAGATGATTTGATGGACTACTTGACTCAGACAAACTCATGCAGTACCTATACATCGAGGCTGAGATCCAGTCCAGGTGCTGTCGTCCTGGCAGACGCGTGTGGTTGAGCCCACCAGGACATAGGGGGTAGTGCAGCTAAACGTCACCTCCGACTTGAAGATGAAACTACGCCCTTCCCTCCGTCCTTTGGCAGGCGTACCAGGATCTCCACAAAACTTGGCTGGAAAGGCAGAAATATGCAATATTGCTGACGTGAGAAATGAAGGGCCAACACAGCCAACATAGAGGTCACACATTTTCCTGCAAGCGCTGCATGCAACAGTGTTCTACCGCTGTGCTGTTGCTCCTTCACTTCATTGCAATGGCGTTGCCCTATTGCTCTGCGCCATTTGTACAATCCAAACTTTCATCTCTTTTTACCCATCATAAGGCATAAGGAACAATATAGCAACCAGTCATCGGAGTGTTCTGTTGCAACATGACTATTCAGCATTAAAGAAATAATAGGCTGTAGTGGCTGCTGCTGTACTCATAGAGGAGAAACACAAAATCAGGCTAAGATGGTTACAACTGTGCTGCGTTGCTGCTGTTGTGATTGCTGTTTTCCAAGCTGTACATCAACTTGAAAAGCACTGGCTTATTCAAATTGCATTGACATAACCCTTCTTGCACGCATTCCTTAAGCCATTTTTTTTTTATTGCGTGTGGGCAGATAATACATTGATGACCTAATTTCAGGTTGAATTATTCAATCTAATCAGGGTTTTTTATTTCCAACAATCAACCTCGGCGGCAAGTGGTTACAGTAGTCCCTCTGAATAAGCGTCTTGGCAGCAACGAACGGGTGAGGGAGGTCATTTTAGATGAAAATAATTGTCAAGTGAAATATTAATTTCCCTGACAGGGCCTTGAGGTTAACGCAACCGGAGCCATCTGCTGCTGCAGTTGCTCTCAAAGCCCCTTGCATGATGTCGCCTTTTTTAATGGGAATCCAACTACAGCATACGCAGATGAAGCCCACTGGATTATCACCGCTACTCCTTCACTTTATGGCCTATAGGCATCGAATCAAATGGATCAGAGCAGCTTAGAGTGAGTGGGTTTGGGGGGGACTGGAATCAGCCATCCTGCCCTCCCATCTAACCACCCATTTATCTATTCATCCATCCATCCACTTCTAGCATACACTCATCAGTGAGGGTTGCTCGTTAGCTGTAGCAGGCTTAGGAATGCTCTGTGTGGGTGAGAGCAGAAGCAAGGACGAGAGTCGTAGCATTCAGTCACGCAGCCGGAGCACTGCGGGGATCAAGCCAATAATAAGGCAGGCTGCTTCGCGAGACCTGACGTGTGCTGCTGCGTGGAGGTCTGGAGACAGAGATAAGTTCTTGCTAGCTCTCTTCCTAGAAGCCAGGAACACACAGGGGCTTCCCACAACCGTTTCCTGACATAATAGATATCTAGTAAAAGGGGAGATTAGAATCCAGCCCATGCAGGAATGGCTGAATAAAGCCATTACTGCAAATACTGTTATCTTGGCAACAAATCCATGTATTCAAAGACATATCTTCCCCTGGAAAATATGTTTGCCTATACTGTAGGTCGCCTCTGTAAAAAGATGCATTGTGAATTCAACCAACCCCACCGATAGTTTGACCGTGTTTGATGTGCCAACAAATAAAGATGCAAATGTTCTGGCTGGATCCGAAAACGATTCTTGTCACTTTTCAAACGGCACTGTAACTCTTGGTATTCAGACAACATTTTTTGGAGGGGTGACATTACAGGCCAAACAGGTGACATGCACATCAGTCACAAGCTTCAAGCCGCAGGGAAATAATGTACTGTTTTATGGAAATATAAGAGAAATGGCCCCGGGCCAAACCAAGCTCAGCATATTTAATGTGCCTGTGTGTGTGTGTGAGAGAGGGAGAGAGGGAGTGAGAGGAAGAGAGGGGGAGAGACAGAGAGAGAGGAAGAGAGGGAAACAGGGGGAGAGAGAGGGAGACTACCCAAACTTTTTCCTCACTCTCTTACAGCCTCTCTCTTTCCTTGATGAATTATCTATGCTTTGAAGTCATCAGTATGCAGGGGCCAGATTCAAAGTTGGGATCACAGTCTCATCCCTGCAGACACATGAACTAGCCTTCGCAGACACCAAGTTCTGCTGCGTGCTCTCCGTTTTCCGTGTGTTGTCACAGGTAAGATGAATATAGATGTTTAAGCACTTTCACTGCTCTGTAATTGTAAGGATTAATCTCTATCAATATTTCAGATCTAAGAAACACTTCCCTGTTTGTTTTCTTTTTTTTTTGTAGAGTAGTACAGAGCGAAGACGAATCATAAGCAGTACTGTTTGAACACTATCAATGAATATTTCAAATCTACTCTATTGTGCGTCTTGTAAATGGTTAGGACACAGCTATAATTGCTGTGTATGCAAAGCACTCATAATAAGAAGTGCGCAGTCTGGTTTGCTTTTGCAGATGCATGCCGTCTCTTGCAGTATTTCTGAGCTGCTTTTCAGACAGAATTGCTGAGTATGTATGGCAATCATATATTCTAGACTCAAAGCAATGTATGTGTAATAAACAGAAAGACTATGGCTTCATAATTATCCTGCACTAAACTGAACACAAAACACATATCAGGTTGGTTTTGCAGCAGATGAATGGTGCAGCCAAAGGTAATCTAATTAGCAGTCCTGGTGAGTTTGTAATTTAAAAGATCCTGAACCTACAGTACAATACAGTGTGTTGAGTAATGCTAAGGATATAGCTTCATAATTGCTTTACAAGCACTGACACAAGAACTACATTGTCCTGTATGCATTTGAAACTGCTCCATGACGAATGCATGTATTTAGTAAATAATGCTGAGATTGTAACAGCGAGTACTGTGGTTACATTGTGTGCAGTGACGCGAACTAAGGATTTAGCGCTTCATAATGTTGTCACATGCTATAGGGACTCAGACCCCAGTCTGCTGCAGATAATGCTTCGCTAACATTTTAATGCATAGATAATAACTTTTTCTACACCAAATATGATCAGCACTTTCCTCCCTATTGTTTTAATTTCCAGACTCCCTTTTGCCTTAGAAAACCTCAGTGATTTATCACTGACTGAGTCCATTTAGAGCACTGTAGCAGGAGGCCTGCTATAACAACATGTTAAGGAGAGCCAGGTTGTTCACTGAAGGTGATTATTGATCACACTGAACGATGTTTACACGGTCGTTAATCTGTGTCAATTTTGCCGTTTATATCACTCGTTTTGGCACCTGTATTGTAGCTAAGTGATGACGCTATTAAGTATAATTACTGCACGCTCACAATAATTCTCTGCCTAGACACATTAAAAAGTAATGTTACATCATGGAACACTAACGATATATGCTCATATAGCTGCAGGATGTTGTTTCTGGGGGTGCTGATGTGGAAAGGTGATTGTAGTGTGGTGGGGGATGACATTGCTCATTATAATTACAGCAGACAGCAAGTAGACATTAAGAAACTAAAAATATCCATCACCACAACTCAAGACCAAAACAGAACATAACACAAAATCAGGCACTGGGTCACTCAGCAGTGCTAAAGTGTGTCATGTCTGGTCATAACACTGACAAATATAACATTTTACATTAAGCCGGATATAAATTAGACTGTAGCATGCGCAGCGATTTACATAAATTATAAGGAACGACTGCAATGAGGCTATTTTGGAGAGTAAATGGCCGCATAAGGGACGGTGTTTCTAGCTGCATCCACACAAACAGTAGCTGTCTGTCAGCTGGATCTCAGATGCTAAGTACCCAAATAGGACTCTGTTCGACTGACTGAATAGGGCCACAAGCAGCAAAAACAGCAATTAGCAGCAATTACAAAAGAACACAGAATTGAATATAGCTGTTTTTGGGAGGGCCCAGGGGTCTCAGACAGTTTTTGTCATGATCTAACATGTGGTACTGAAACACCGCCAACACCCCTACTTCCCTCAGCCAGATAGTTGCTTATTCCATAAACTCTTACCATCAACAAGTCAACAATCAACGCTTCCAGTACGCACAATGGATGCATGGAGTCAATGAAACACACATCTGATGGCTTACATCACACAATCCCTGCATAGGGGTCCTGCAATAATCAACTTTGGTGATGTAAAGTGCAGTTCTTCAACATTCAGCCCTTTGTTTTTCAGTGGGGACGTTTGTTTTTATCCCATTTAGTCATAGAGAAACAAACACGTGTAAGCACTTTACCCTCCTTGATATTTCATTTCTGTCCGACTGGTATAATGCAAGAATGATCGTGATGACGCCGAGATGCTCTTGAGTGACCAAGCATCCCCTGGGTTATCATTATGCTTGGAAAGATGACTCTGATAAGGTCTTAATGTAGTAAAGAGCATGAGGTTCCTCCCTCGGGGCTCCGCTCAGATCGTCGTCTTCATCATCATCATTGCAGCATTAGCTCCAGGGCTCGGGGTCAATGCATTTTTCATTTCAACGGGATAGGATATAATGCCATGCCATTCCTTCAGGTTTTCAGTATCATGTACGGGATATGATAACAAATGAACCAAACTCGCAACTACAACCTTGAACCTGACTTTGCAACCATGCCATTATATCCATATTCTGGTTTCTCTTTGCACAAAGATTGTCTTATTCCATTTGTTTTGTAATTCAGCTTTCCCCCTGTAGCCCTGATGTAAAATTCCATGACGTTAATTAAGTTGGAACACTTCATCGACGCAAAATTTGTATTCCTTCCCGGTTTCTTAATGTTGTTTTTCAGCTCAGAAAAGTTCTAAAGGGGTAAACAGTCTTGGTTTCCACCGCAGTTGGGCTTGCTGTGGAGAAGCGGTGATACAATGTAGAAAAACAGCTGAAAACCACCATCTAAGGCAAGAAATATGTGGAACAAGCTGTAAAAACATTCTGGTATATTCCTGTCAAGTGGCCTATTTGTAAAATTACCCGTTATTCCATGACTTTCCCAAAGAATTTACCAAATTCCCAGTCTTAAACTGTGTGGAAAAAAACCTGTCAATAGGTTTCCATGGTTTCCAGAAATTCTATGACCAATGGGAACTCTGGTAATTTTACAGTCATCTGCATAAGTAAGTCTTTTATCAATAATGGAATTTGGATTTAAGATCGACAGATAAATACAAGGCAAAACAATTGTCTATCAGCTTTTAATTATGAGTCTTAACTATTTTACATGTTCAACCATGTTAAAACAAGGACATCAGCAAAACGGACCCAACTGTGCCAATAACTATGTTTTAGATTGTGACAATAGTGATCTTGGTGACACTCCATGGCTTTTGACAAACCAGACTTTTGGTGCTGGAGAAAGGGTTTAGACTGTCAACACCAGGAGACTTCCTCTAAAGACCCCTATCATCATCATCATCATCATCATCATCACGATGAGAGTAATTGGTGACTCACGCAGACACTGAGGCAGGTCTCCGCTCCATGTCCCATTCCCCGTGCAGGTGAGCACAGCGGGGAAGGAGAGCTCGTAGCCTGGCAGGCAGCTGTAGCTCACACTGGTGCCCCATTCCAGCACCGAACCCTCCAGGAGGCCGTTGGGGATGGGCGGGGGCGTAGGACACGTCACCACTGTGGGGATAGGAAAGACACAAACAGTCAAGACCTAAACCTTAGTGGAGTCCAAGTCAATTATAAGACCAGGTCCAGCTGAGTTTGAGTCAAGACCAGGTCCAAATCCAGACCAAGTCCAAGTCAAGACCAAGACCAAAAGAGGAGACATTACGTCTTTCCAAATGTAAAAATAAGGATTAGCTACTACTAGAAAGGCCAATGAAGACAAACAATTCATCAAAGATGGAAAGGTAAAGATAATTATAGCCACTCTTTACCCCCTTACTGAAGGGGGTATAATTATTTTTCTTTGCATAATTTTTAAAATGTAATTCAAAACAGCAGTCAACTGATAGCAGCTTGGCCTTTCTAGTGTTATGGATTTTCTTGAGGATGAACAGAAAAGTAGATCTATCTGCAATTCTGCTCTGTACTACAGTATAACCTAATACCGTGCATAGAGGTTTAAGGAGTATTGCATACACAGGTTCTACAGGTCAAATCCCTTAAATTGTTTATGTTTTTAGATAGGTTGGAAAAAGTCGAGTCAATGTCCAATAACAAACAAGTGAAGTGACCTCTGCACAGCTTGGGCTTCATCTAGGTGCTGGGTGAAGACAGGAGAAGCATAGTCCATAGGAGATTAGGTTTGCTATCAACATCCAATAACCTTATACTCACAGCAGGCATTTTGATCTTCACTCACACTCAGGAAGGAAACTCTACCGGAAGAGCAAGTTCAGCCCAGCCCATCATACAAATAGCGGCCAAGACAAGTCAGAGTGAAAACAGGCATGAAACAAAGGCAAATCCAAACTTATATACAGCACAGACAGGAGAGACAAAGGGTCAGGCAATCAGACATACACAGCCAATGAAATACAGTCACACACACATAGACACAAACAATAATTTGTTAGCGTGTTTGGATCTCTGACCGTTGCTTTCTTCTTTCTCCCCACAATTAAACACGGACAGCCAATAGATGGCAACACCAGGTAATTAGAGAGAATGTTTTAGCTTGGAGATAATTGCTATGATTAAAGTGGATTTACAGAGATGTAGCAGAACCAGGTCTCCACAGCACAAAATGGACCCTTGAGTAACATTCTTTCCCAGGAACAAAAATGATCCTTCACCTTTAAAGCTACAAAAGTGTCACATTGACGCTGACCAAGACTAAGGGGGGGGATCTCCTCCACCAATCAGACAGTTTCATCTACAAGCCACATCAGACTGCAGACCAGGATCTCCCTCATACACACAGACTCACACAAATTAAAATAAGAAGATTTCTTTCTTTTCTTTCTTTCCTAAATTTTGTATCATGTTACCAAAAGGATCAAGAATTGCTTTCTCCCTTCTCTTTTTAGTTCTGTAGGAAACCCCCACCTTTCTGGATAGAGCCATAAAAGTCATTAATGCATAAATTCTTTTCATTCTTGGTTTAGTCCTCTTCTCTACTTTGTATTTCCTAATGTCTCCAATGAGTTTTTAGAATAGTGTGAATTATATACTAATCATATATGCTTAAGTGTTTTAATTATCCTCCCAATAGTTGGACCCAGTTATTCCCCTGGGACCACACTGCTACCTAAGGTCTGATTATATTTACCCATTCTTGGCCCCCACTCCCCCACTGGAAAGCCAGTTGCAAGGACATCCACCTGAAAGTGTGTGAGTGTCTTTTTCAAAAGACCTGCTCCAACTCCATCGTTTGCTGTTGCCAGGCGACCCGACTATTGCCGAGCTTACCAGACTCGCTGATCTTCGGGAAACCAGCTTCTACACGGTCGAAACTTCCTGATGGACCCGGCAAGTAGGCTGAAACATTTTCCATGTCTTTCTGCTGAGAGTTGATGCAAAAGCTTTACTAAAATTATCACTTAATCCAAACAGGAAAGTTAGTATAGTCTGATTGATCCCTTAGAGCGACCCGCCTCCTTTCTCCGGTTTATTGATCTAAATTGACATAACACTATTTACTGTTGCCAATAATTATCCCTAATTCTCATTTCATTTTCATTCCAATATTCCTTTCCTTCTCATTTTATTTTCATTTCATTCTCATTATACTTTATTTCATTCTCATTTCATTATTCAACCTATAGTTTAGTGTTTTATTCTGGTTTATCATCTGTGCATTTGTCACACATTTCACCTGTTTCATGTATTACAAGGTTTGTTTGTTTGTTTGTCTGTTTGTTTGTCTGTCTAGTAGGTAGTTAATAAATATATTCATTCACTATAAAGTTGGTTGGTCTGTATTTCCTTCTCTGCAGAGAAAAGTAATCCCTGAACTGAAAAGATCTCATGATCTTCAGATTGATGACTGATTAGTATAGCCAAGTAAAGGTCTGTTTTTCCTTCATCTATGAAGGTGGTGCACCTATGAGTGTAATTTGATATCTTGATCAAAGTTTCATATTTCCATACCTTTACTAAATTCTAAATTCAATATTTTCGACTCCACACGCTACAGAGATAAGGAGATATCCGGGATCTCTTGTGGTGTTGAAATGTGTTTACCGTTGTAGTAAATTCACTTTTCATCTAGTGGAATTTTCACTCTTTGTTGTTGTTTTATCTTTGTGGTTAGTGTTTATGCCAGTAGTTACCCAGGATGAATAAACATGTCAATGTTCCAAAGCACTGCTTGTTTCCTAAAACATGACAGAGTGCACTTGAAATTGGTTTGACTGTTGTTCCTTATCAAGAAGGCTAATATTTGTCAGACAACATTTACTTACTTAAGTACTTAGCTATTTATTTTCAAACCATTGTCCTTATATATATATAAATTAGTTTGCTATTGTAGAGGTAAAATGGGAATTGTTCTGTCAAATCATAAATCATTACACAACATGCTTCAAATTATAGTGCTATTTCACAGTTATTGAGAGGCATGCAGTACAGCAAAGTGGCACAAATTTGCCATTTTACATAACGTGCAGTGTGATTGACTGGAAAATGGGTCTCTAGTCCAGAGAAATGTTCTGGGTTTTGAAGATTGCGTGGAATTTTCCTGGCATTTTTGTTTGGAAAAGACTCCCTGAGTAGACTGAATCATTTCTGACGGAAATGGGAGGGGGGAGAGGGGGCATCTTGTGTCTGTGTAAGCCGTAAACTTTCTGCTCAACAAACGTAATAAATGAATGCATAATAAAGCTCGGAGTTTGTTCTGACACACTTGGAGATGAACCCGTGGGGAGGCAGATGGGATATGGGTTTTAAGGGTGTGAATAAATTATAGCAGTTGTTTTATAGCATTAGTATCCTCGTCAGCACCCATCATTTCCCCCAAGTCTGTCTCTCTCACACTCACGCATGCCGGAAATAACACACACACACACACACACAGAGACAACCTGTCTAACCACTTGAACAAAGACCTGCAAACCGAAGCCATGGTCCAGGCCTCACAGCTGTCTGGCAAGATCAGAAGTTTAGTTTACAAGTCCGCAGTTACTTAAACTGTCATGTTAACACAGTGGCTCTCTAGTTAAGGTGCAGCCTTTAGGTAGTGTAGTACAACACGCCACTCACTTTCACTTACCAAATACAACACACACATATGCAGATGTAGCCATCATAGACATATGACCATAAGTTCGAGGTTGCTCTTGCACAGTAGCTCCCTTGCTACAGAGTAAATTAACTGGGTTTCAGTTCTGTTTATATTTTTCACAAGCAGAAAGGCTGAAAGCATAGTCTTGCCACCAGCTGTTTGAAACGCAACTTTTTGGTTGGTACATTACTCCGATTCAGTTCTACATTTGAAAATGAGTGGGCTGATTACATGACAGTGTTAATAAAGGATAGAGGCACGATGGGGAAGTTTTTAGTGTTGTAAAGTTCAGTGTGGCTGTGATTTTTCAACACGCTGTATTACAGTGAATGTGGAGCGTGCCACTGCGGGGTATTCAAGCAATATTCTCTCCAAGGTGGAACTGCCTTTTGTTCTTGGTTGGCAGTGGATCCAAACAGATTTCCATATGGACGTAGCACAGCGGTATATGTTCGCTTTAGAGCAGTACTATATTTAGGTGGATATTTGGGCCATGATGAATTTTGAATAAGCGTCAAAGGCAAAAACCGTGTTGATGTTGCAAGCTGTTTTGGAATGTTTTGTTTGGTCTAATGTCATTTTGTTTCTCCTTGACAATAATGAATTAGTAAAGAGTCTCTTCAACTGGGGATTTTCATGTTGTTGCTCTGGAGTCGCAAAAAAAAAAGCCACTTCAGTCTGAATTACCTCACTAAAATGCCCAGCTGGATGCTATAAAGTAGAAAGTTGGTTTGACTGCGTATGTGTGTCTCGCTATGTTTGCGTGAGAGAGAGAGAGAGAGAGATGGAGAGAAAGCGTGTGAGAGAGGGAGAGTGCACGTGCGCAGCAGGCATGTTACGCTGATTAGAGGAGTAATAATCATATATGCGCTGCATCTGAAATTACAAAAAAAAAAAAGAAAAAGACGTGTGGCAGGCAGAACTGAACGGGAAGCAGAGAGTGTCCCCATTTTCCTAAGCAGTCCTAAGCAGCATTAGTGCCTCTTAGCTGAACACGCCAAACCTGGGATTCAAACGGAATCCTCGCCGGGTGAGGCTTAGGATGTGTCATAGCCGGAGTGTGCATGAATGCACGCCACACACAATCGCCACGGCTGGCGGCGCCGCACTCACATTAAGCGCAAAATTATGAACACAGTCAGCGCACGCAAAACCTCTCCGTCTCTTTCAGCCTCAAATTCTCCCTCTCTCCTTCCCTCCATCTCCCCCTTCTCCCTCTCCCTCCCTGGCATATCTATCAGCTCATATCCCTGCGGCACATCATCCAAACCTGTGACAGGATGACAGATGCCCCGCATCATGACAATATCAAACCGCTCACCCTGCCTGAACCGCCGCACCTTCAACTTAAACCCAATCATGCAAAAGAAAAAGGCAAGCGATGTTATTGGAGAAGGCACCGTTTTTGGTCTCGGATGCGAGAAAAAAAACCCCGGATATTTTCTCACTCCTTTTCTCAGACCTCTCAGTGCGTAGGCTGTCAGCGAGAGAGATGATAAAAAAAAGCTGTGATTGCCGGCGAGCTGTTTCATTGCTCGTCCTAGATAGTATCAGAGAGAGAGAGAGAGAGAGAGAGAGAGAGAGAGAGAGAGAGAGAGAGAGAGAGAGAGAGAGAGAGAGAGAGAGAGAGAGGAGACAAGGAGAAACTAAAAAATAAATAAACTATAAAACATCTGGGTTACCTCTGAATACCCCAATCCATATTGAGGGACGGGGAGATTAATATAGAGCGTCCACTTAATAATCAAACTTCTCTCTCTCTCTCTCTTGCCTTTCTTTTATTCATTCACCCCGCGAGAGAGATAAGTGCTGGTGGGAAAGCGAGAGCAGCGGAGTGAGGGAGAGGAGGCGAGAGAGAGAGCGACCCTCCGGCTCACTGACTAATGCATACAGGTCAGTGGGAGCTGACAGCACTCAGGCAGCGGCGGCAGCGGTGGGAAGCCAAGGTGAAGGTGTGTAAGCATCTGGGTGTATGTATGCGTGACAGAGACAGAGATGTGTAATTGAATACCCGCGTGAGATTGTGTGTGTGTGTGTGTGTGTGTGTGCGCGGTGAGAAAGGCTAAGCCCTCGGGTTTCACTCTTCGCCGCCACCCCCACCGCCGGCCGCGGCATCGGAGCCGAGCGCTATGAGCTGTTGAGGTAGCTGTCAAGGATTAGAGCTCGGAGGTTAGGAGCCTCACGCAGCCACGCAGCCACACACACACACACACACACACACACACACACTGCCTCTCCATCCCTCCCCCTTTCTCTATCCCTCCACTTAAACTGCCTTGGGTAACAGCCGTGCGAGCATCCGTTCATCCAACAGCTTCAGCATAACCACTGAACAGAGCGCCTTAATAATGAAACGTGCCCATGAAATATTACAAATCAGTGTCAGCTTGGATGTTGTTGGGAACTTCTGGGCAAGGTTAGTTAGTTCACTCCCTGTGAGAAGTTAAGCTGGGGAACGGCGGCACAGGCAGGCTCTGGGTCCGCACTCGGCACGTCTGGAAATAGAATCAGCCGCTACATGAGAGGAGAATGATCGATAGGCGCTCTGTTGTTGCTCTCTCTTGGTTTATCTTTCTAGCGCTGTCTCGTTCTCGCTCTAACCCTTTCTCTCCGTGTCTCTGACTTTCTATAACTTACTCTCTCTCTCTCTCTCTGCCAGTCTCTCTTTCTGACTATCTTTCTGTTATCCGTTGTTGTGTTTGTCTCTGTGTCTGTCAGTCTCTCATTCTCTCTCTCTCCCTCTCTGTCTCTCTCATCCCCTCCCCGTTCCTATTTCTCAACAGACAAACAGAAACCCAGCTCTCCCCTCTGTTACTGAGGCAGCAGCGTGGGAACAGTTCCTTAGCAACAATGTGCCGCCATTTGCCTTGTGGGCTCTTCCCTGTGCTGCCGTACTTTTGAACTGTTCGCTGCACAAGTTAATCTTCCCTGCAATGCTCACTTTTGGGTGCCAACGCCAGATATGCTAATCCATGCCTCCGCTCGAGCGTCATAAATCATTGTGCGCCGTCGCATTGATGGACGAACAACAGCTACGTCCTCTTTGTAGACTTTCTAACTTTGATGTTAATCAGGCCCATAGAGTGCGCAAAGACTTTTAGAGAGAGGAGGGCCATGATTAACCGTTGGAGTACAATTAGCGGGATCCTCGCTGTGATGAAGAGGAGCTGTTAGCCATCCATCATCCCATGTCAGAGGAACTTTTAGCCTCGGCTCTGTGCCACCACAGGTGCACCTCTAGATGCAGGTGCGGGTGAAATCCTTGTGTCCTAGATCAAGGGCTCTTAAACTTTATTTTATTATTATTACTTTTTTTTTTTTGCTCGGGACCCAGCTGAGAAATATTGTCTTAAATCAAGGGACTCATTAAAATGTAATTCCGCTTTTGTCATTTAGGGATCCATCAGATACCCGCTAGACATAATTTAAGAGAACAGATCCTAGATTAATGGTGTACTTGTGTGTGTGTGTGTGTGTGTGTGTGTGTGTGTGTGTGTAAGTGTATACATACGCACGTGTATCAGCAGATGCGCGTGCGTGCTTCTGTCTTACAGACATCCAGCCTTATGTATTGTAGACATTTCTGTTATCAGCACACTGTAGCGAACACCATGACACTATCAGACCACATAGGAAGTTCTCTGTGTCACCTTGCTTGCTAATCTCATTAGATCTCAGGGTGTAAGCATGTATTTTGTATTGTACGTGACAAGAGCGCTAGCGTGCCAAGGTTGTTACAGCACGGTCTGATGGTTATCAAGGTCGACTGTCTACTGCAACACGTGTGTGTACAGGTGTGTGTGTGTGAGCGTGTGTGTGGTTCTTACCTTGGCATGCCGGCATGGTGCCACTCCAGGTGCCGTTGTTGGTACAGGTCCTCGTGACAGCGCTGTCGCCTCCGATCATCAAGTATCCCGGCTGGCACGCGAACGTCACGTTCTGGCCCACCGTGATGTCATCGCCGAACCGAAGGCCATTCGCTGGAATGCCGGGGTCGCCGCAGGTGATCACTGTCGGGGGTGGGGCAAAGATGAGGAACTTGTGTCAGAAATCATCCTAAATGGGGTGGTCTTTTATGGCAGAAAATCCATAAAAAATATGTATTAACAAGAAATATGTAGAAATCTAGCTTGGCTGTTAGGAGAGGTGGGTGAGAGCAGGTATGTCTTATGGGTTATCAAGTGAGAACCTCGCATCCTACAGTAGACGTTTCATCCAATTCAGCCCATGACACCTCCAAGAATTAAATTCTTGTAAGTGAAGACAGTGTGCGGGAGTCTACAGATTTCTCCTTTGTCCTCCTCCTCCGACGCACCTGGCTCATACACACGGTTGTGCACAGATTACCCTTTTGTTAAACAAATCCACATCAGCCATTTTCCACAGGGCGTACCTTGGCTTTCCAGCCTCGCCGTTTAGCCTCAGCTGCTAGCTCTGTGCGTCTAGAGTTCTGTTTTTCATATGCCTCGTCTAGTGCTTCTTCCCATGGCGCAATGAGCTCTACAGCAAGTAAACAGACGGCTGAGTGTTGGTCCACAATATCAGGTCAGGTCTTGAACTGGTACTGACTGTCTCTGGCGGGACCGTAAGACGCCAGCCTCTGTCTGCTTGCTTTTCCAAATCCCTAGCTTTGCCTTACTGCCCTAACTTGTGCCTACTCAACAAGAAATCTTTCCGGACTTGCTCATTTTTAACGCAAGAAGCCAATCAGATGCAGATGGCTCTCCCTCCCAACGCCTCCTCCCTTGAATTAATTTCTGTTTGTTTATTTCCGATTGCCGCGGCCAGGGACTTCAACACTTGGACATGCTGCCAAGTGTGTATCGTCCTTGGGCAAAACTAACTTTGTTTCCTGACAGGGTATGTCTGAGTGTTGCTGATTCTGAACACAGAGCTGAAGTGGAGTGTTGACACCGGTTGAGGTTTTGGGGTGATGGCAGCACATCAAGGTTGCTTCAATAAAGAATCTGATCCTAGATGTGTCTGTGTTCCAAACTACCCTGAAATTAGCTGACTAGGGCAAAATGTTCATTGATTAACTGAAACTAAGCTGCATTTGATCAGGAGAGTAACTTGACAGACATTTGAGCAGACTTTAATGTATTAATGATATCCCTTTAAAAAGCCATCCTACAGTGACCTCAACGCCCTGTTCAACTATCTATACTGCTATGAAAAGAGCTCTTGGCAAAAAGTAATGTATCATTATTTCCACCAGTCACCATTCTAACCGAAATGTGGTTCCCCTTTATAGCAGGAGAATCAAGGAGGAACAAATCACACTTTCATCTATAAAGCAGAGATTTGCTGCAAAGTCATGTTGGACATTTTTCAAATGGTTGGTGAGAGATAAGAGAAATTTAAATATGGTGTCAAAAATTAAAACTCTCCAACTTTATGGCGAGTCCCAATGACAGCTTCATATTTTATTTTATCTTATTTTTCCCATTTTTAGTCATTTGAAAAGGCATGTGGAATGGTTTGGTTTCATACCATGGCCATGAAAATATTTTCTCTGTATGTGGGACAATGGCATCTGTCAATAGCAAAAATATCAACAAAAATTGAAAAATTGTCCATGCAAGAACTGTAAGCAACATCAAACACTCCTGTATCCAAACACTATCCTGAATCACTTAGATTTTGACAAAAAATCATTACAGCCCTTCACAGCCTTGTATTCTCTGTTTTTTTTTAAATACTGGGACTTCAAGTGTGCAAGGTACCCAAATAAATGTAATTTGGCATTACTGTTTGTCCTTTTTTTGATCACTGAGATTTTGAATATTCTTCCTGGGCATGTATCTATTGCCTTAAATTTTTAAATGGAATGGAGGCTTTGGCAAAATAGCTGCATTAATATCAAAACAACACATAGTTTCTATCATGAAAAGGTAAACAGAAACACATTTAAACATGATGACATTTAGAAGGAGAAGAGCTGTGCCTGTGTCTGTGTAGTGCACTTGTTTGTGTGTGTGTGTGTGTGTGTGTGTGTGTACACCGCAGAGTCCATATTAAGTGGTTATGGGATAATGAAACCAAGATGTTGCAGTGACATTCATTAATGATATAGGCATAGAATATGTCAGCGAGTATGTGCAGATAGACGTGATAATGCGTATTCGGCCGTGGCATTGCAGGTACATAGTCTGTTTTTCCATACATAAATCAACAATAGTAAAAAGCATTTAGACCTAGGCAATGAGCACTCCCACATATTTTTCTAAGTACAAAGTGTAGTCAATTTACAACTTGTCTTAAACCAGTTCTGAACGGCGCCGTGTGTTGAAGGCTTTCTGCACAATATGTGTGTGTGTGCATATGTGCGTGAGTGTGTGTGTGTATATCTGCATCGAACAGATTTAGATAAAAGCCTAATTCTGCCTCTACTCTCTCTGATCGATGTTGCCTGTTTTGGTCTAGGTTTAACTTACAAAAACATATTTTTAAAGGAACAATCAGTAATATTTTAATGGCTTGTTGCACAAAATGACCATAATATATCAGCAGGAGTTTTCTAAACAAGCAGTCCGGTCCGTAAGTAAGAAGCCTATGATGTAACGTTTTGAGGGCCAGGTCTTTTAATGCCCACATGGCAGACTACCATATTAACAGTGGAGGGGCTGGTTGCTCAAGATGCAGAGCACAGAGATATCATCTAGTAAGATTGCACTTTATTTTGCTATTCACCTAAAGAGGTATTTCATCATAAGACCCAGATCTGTCCAGGGAGGTTTGTCTGCACTGACTTATGTTCTTTGGCTGCCTCAGTCAGGGGCTCTTGAAATACGACGATGATGGGAAATAGAAGCTGACAAAGCCTGCTGTCTCTGTCGCACTGTGTGTCTATGTATACTGCATACAGTATGTGTGTGTGTGTGTGTGTGTGTGTTGCAGCTTTGGAAGTCTTAGGTTCATTCTGACTTGTAGGCCACCACATTACACTCAAACACATTAGCTTGAATTAAGCATGGTGTGTGTCCCCAAACTGCAGCTGGAGGCAGCTGGCATGAATAAAAGACAGCTGATGAAAATTTCAATTGGTATCAATTAAAAACATCTCAAGAGGATCTGAACAAGTAGTCTAACTAGAAGAAAGAGAGGGTGGTGGAGAGAGAGAAAGAGTGTGTTTATGTGTTTGAATGCGTATGTGTCTACATGCGCCTGTATGGGAAAAAAGCAAAGCTCTTACCATTCCAGTCAGTCAGCACAATGCAGAAAAGCTGCGGGCTGTTGACTTCAACAACTCAACTAAACTGCGCAGCTTTTTCATTGGCACTCCGCTCCAAATGCTGTATTTGATCTTATCCTCCAACCCCCCACCAGCCCCCGTTCCCCTTCCCCTTGGAGGATCCCACACCACTGTGTTGGTGCTGAAGCTGCTCTAGATACACACAGCGAAAAAACTCTGTCTGCATGCAAGCGGGTTTCTTTTGCAGACCTATGCACAAGATTGGTCGGGGAGACAGGGAGGGAATGGAGGATTGCTAGAGAAGACGAGAAAAAAAAAGAGTAGCGAATCTTAGAGAAGAGTAGAAACAAATCAATAGGATCGAGGCTCGTTAGAAGGCAAATAGTCTCCCTGTTTACTGTTTATTTCATAGTTTACTTTATGGGTGTATTCCACAGTTCACTGATTGAGTTTTTCTCATAATTCACTTGAGTTGATTCCCTAATGTGCTCCGTAAAATTCATGTATCAACCATAGGGAGTTAAAAAAAAAACTTTCCTCTTTCCCCTTGAGAATGTTGTGTGACTTTGATCCGGTAACCTACATGATCGATAACCCATGAACCGTGAAAATGATTGCCTCCCTAATGGAGGCATAATGAGCCAATCTTGGCATCTCAAGTGTTGGTGTCCCTGAACCGGCCACTAAAATTTAATGTGAAGCGATAGCATACATCAGAGGCTGCGAGAAGGAGGGTAACGATGATAAGGCTGGTGATGAGCAGGCTGGAAAGTGAGGAGAAGAGGCAGGAAGGCCGTGTATTCTAACTTTCTGCATGTCTGATCACCATTATTCAATCCCATTTCCAATCTCTCTCTCTCTATCTCCCTCCTTCTCCATGTATATCTCTCCAGAGACTCATTTCATTCCAAAATTGAAAATTATGCCCGTACCATTTATCTTTTTTTTTTTTTTTTTTTTGTAATTCAATAGCTGGCATAAAAAATAATGAGTAAGAGAGAATATGGTGATTCTCAGACAGAAGTACAATATGTAATTTTGTTTGATAGTTGTCCCGGTGTAAATTGAATATAGATTGGCATACTTCTTAATTACTGCAAGGCTCATTTGCTGGAATCCGGACAATAAAACGCCGCCTGACAGTTTTGACGTCTCGCGGGGAGAGGAGGCTCAGAGAGATTTATGTGCTATTTGAAATCTTATCCCCTATTTTAGCACCGCTGTTGATCACTCAGAGCGTCTCCTCTTGGCAGAGATAGGGAGCCAACTCATCTTCAGTTCCGTCCGGCTCAATTCATTTCAGAGGGGTTTATCGGCATGAAGAAGTGCGTGTTTACTTTGCTGATGGAGCATCGCGCAGAATGCAAGAACAACGGCCGATAGAATCTACAGTACTAACAGGACTCGCCGGCACAGTCTGGAGCCGCGCCCGGTCGTGTGCGGCCGGCCCCGCGCTGCTCACTCTCTCGGCGAGACAATAAATCCGTCGTGGGCGTAGCCGTGACGTACCCGGGAGCGCCCATTCTTCTTAGTCTCTGTTTCTGCTCTCCATTTTTCTGTTCTACTTCTGCAAAACAACAATAACAAATTCGACGAGTGCCAGCGTAGGTGTAAGTGTGACCGAGCTAAATTCGATCAACCGGGAAACGTCCGATCTCCTGTTTTGTTTCTGTGTTTACAGCGCTGGTACAATTTGGGGCTCTGCCTGACCACGTTCCCGTCGGCCAGACACTGCCCACTTCACAATGTTTTGACAGCGAGCGGACAGCGCGTTATTTTTATTTTCATTTCACGGCGCGGACACCGTGCGGCAGACGGGCCTTTATAAGTGTGCTACAACCGACCGGGAAACAGCACTCCTATATCCCTGTGGGCCTTCTGTGAAAACAATACTCACGTGTGCAGTTTGGAGCGATGCCGGACCACGTTCCGTTGGCTAGACACTGGCGCGTGGGCGAGCCGGAGAGGAAATAGCCCTCCATGCAAGAATACACGATGGAGTGGGAGAAGGTCGTCCCGTCGACGCGGGAGATGCGGCCGTGAGCAGGCGTACCCGGGTTCCCACACTGCACCGCTGCAACGGAGGGGAGAAAAGAGAGAACGTGAAGGTCAGAGGTGTAAAATAGTAATGGATTTTCTATTTTCCATATCAGTGACTCACAATCTGAGGGTTGGGAGCCTCCAGAGGGCTGCGAGACGACGTGCCCAAGATGATTGAAGGGTTGTGAAGAAAATATATTCCTCCTATATTATATGTAAAATCATATTACTTATTTATGGAATACATGTTTTTTTCTCTTGTGAAATAACAAATATTTGCAGCTTCTAGACTTACTCCAATAAGTACTCGGGTGAAACAGTTGGAAAAAGGTAGATAAAAATCATTGGGTGGTGTCAGAGTTCACTATTATGTGTGTGCGCCTCACACCAAGTGGGGTGGAAGAAGGCATTGTTTTTCTCTTTAGGAGCTGTGAGCCAAACACACTGATCTATATATCATCACAGCTTTATTAAGCTGTGATGCTACTGAGCAGGGCTGGCACAGTGGTAAACAATACAATACATCCATCCCCACCACACTATTGATGAGTCATCAGTAAACAAGTGCAGTTCCTGCACAATCCCATCGTGCCTTCGCGGGACCGCACAGTTCTGTCTGAAAACGAGGAGAGGATTGTGGGAGTTGTGTGGAAAATTCACAGCTAAGGTCTGAGGAGTTTTACTTAAAGTTCAATTCGCACAATAATAGAACTTTTAGTTCCCTTTTACTAAAGAAAAAAACAAAGTATTTACTGATTTAGAGTATCTGGCCAGGATACATGATGATGTCAGCTTCATAATACTCCTTTTACTGATTAAGGCACAAATTGATCAGACCGTAGGTTGCGTTCCCTACAATGCATTACTTCATAATTACAAACCCTGGTGACGGAAAAAAAATGATTTTCAATTGTGGACTGAAGGATGAAAAGCTTTTTAACACCGCCGTAACCATTTTGCAGCATTTCTGGAATATACCAACCGAGGGGATCATTTCTCTCTGTTCCTGGGGGGGGGAAACTATAGGGTTTGTTTCATGTTGTTTTTCTTCTGCTCCACATCATGTTTCATTACAAAATTGATTTGCCCTCTCAATCACCTAATTGCCTGGAAAATTTGAAATAGTGATTTCGGCACCAGACGGAAGTGTTGCAGGCGCGGGGGTGATTTCTCCTAGCCTGTACTCACATGTGCGCACACGTGTGGGGACACTCACACACACACGCACACTCATAGAGGTGCAAACACATGCACTCATAGGCACAGATATACACTCACACATACATGCGCATACTGAGTACATGCACACACACGCATATGCACACACACACACACACACACCGCAGATAAAGCATTGGATCCCATTTGACTTCCTCATTTTAATAATTCATGACGGACATGATGACAGACGCACAAAACAGGCCTTGATGGCGTTGTGGGCTGGATATTAAGCTGAATATCCACACTGACTGTTTTCCCGAGACTGTAAAAGGTTGTGGATAACGGATGGATGGGCTTTAACAGTAGACAGGCCTTTAGATCATAGACAGACAGCACGGAAACTCATTCAGGCTCCAGTGAGTTCCTCACCCCCTCCCTCCTGGGGTGCAGGGAGAGCTAAAACAATCTTTAAATCAGTGGTTCAGTGGGGAGATGGAGAGAGAGATAGAGAGATAGGGAGAGGAAGATAGAAGGGGCAGGGGGTGAGCAAGGAGAGACAGAAAGAGAGACAGAGAGAAAGAGAGAGGGGGGGGGGAGGGACAGCCAGACAGAGAGATAAAGACAGATAGAGAGAAGGGGAAAAGTGAGAGGAAGAGACAGACAACAGACAAAATGAAGGATGGACGGCGAGAGGGAACGAAGGAGAGAAAAAGGCAGATACAAAAAGAGGGAGGAGGGAGAGAGATCGAATGAACGAGAGAGAGAGAGAGAGAGAGAGAGAGAGAGAGAGCGAGAGCACTTCATAGTGTCTGGAGCACTGGCCTATCATATTAAAAATGACACTGGCGTCGTGCCGAGCTGGCGGACGGGACGGAGGGGAGGGAAGCAGTCAAACATTTGCCTCAATATCCGGTTGACCCCTGGGGGTAATTTATGCACCACGTACGGCTGGCATTCTGTGAACTAATATCTCCAAAATCCACAATGATTCATTTATCACAATCCAAAAAAGAACTTGGCTTTAGGTGTCTAGAATTAATGAATTTTTTGGTTCGCGATCTGGAAGCTAGTCACAGCACCATGTGCTGGCAGAAAAGACCAGACTGCAGCAGAGAGATACTTATCCATCTGGTGCAGTACTGTGTTTTGTGAGCTTTCGCAAATCGTTTGCGTGCGTGGGTGCGAGCGTTTGTGTGTGTGTGTGTGTGTGTGTGTGTGTGTGTGAGAGAGAGAATACGTGGGCGTTACCTCTCTCTACCACTCCTGCGTTCCTCCCCCACTATATGACACAAGACATTTTTCGAGATGTTCCCCCTTACGTTTGCAGAAAGGCTGCCTGCCCGACCAGGTTCCGTTGGGGAAGCAGATCCTCTCCGCCGAGCCGTACAGCGTGTGGCCCGCCGCGCAGGTGAAGCGCACTTTGCTGCGCACTTTGAAGTTGCCCGCCTCTCTGCTGGCGTGGGCAGGCGTGCCGGGATCCCCACAGGTGCCCGCCGCGTCGCCTGCAACGGGAGATAAGCAGACAGCGAGCGATGAAGACAAGGCAAATGGAGACGCCGCCCTCTGTTTTTAACTGTCTGTGCGGGTGTTCACAGATGAGTCCTTTCACCGTGGCGTGGCGCTGAATTCCTGTCTGTCACGCAGGGGGACAATACGGAGAAGACTTAGGCTCAAACCCTCTGTCTTTTTAAGTCCTCCGGGAAGCAGCTATAAAACACACAATGCACCAATGAGCAGTTGTCACCAGGCCAACAACCGTGGGGACCGATACTTTTCACTGCTTTGACACCAAGAGCATTCTGTCCATAAAAGCAGCAGGGGCAGCATTAAAAGGCAACCAGCTGTGGTTATGAGAAATGATGAATATGGTTTGACCTCTGGAGCGAAATCCTTTTTTCATTATCCTGAATTATCCCTCCTGCCTTTTTTCTACAGAGGAACACAGATAGTACTGGCAGTGCGTGGCACCACCTGTCTTGTGCAGCTACGATTTCACCGGAATAAAAAGACATGCTGTGTGACTTGTTAGCAATTCACGTCTCATCTCCCCATCAGGATTGTCTTCGGCGAATGGGGGGGAAAAAAAAATTGGGACATGTTATTTTTCTAAGGCACGGGAAATGAGAGGCAGATGACGGTTGACAAGTCTGGGCCGTACCATGACTACTGAACATTTCATGTTGCGATGAAGAGTGAGCTAAGCAGAGAGGTGTGCGAGTCAGGATGGAGTCTGGGGGGTTGCTGGTGGGGATGGGTGGTTGGGGGGGGGGGGGGGGGGTGCATATTCATCAGGGACATCCCCAGAGCAGAGGGGAAAAAAAACACCTTACATCCACCACTTCCACTGCTGCTGCTGCCGCTGCTGCCGCTACAGTTCTCTCAGAGAAATGAAACCAGTGGAGGAGAGGAAAGAAAAAATATCTCTGAAATGAAAAAGGTCTCTCTCTTTAGACAGAGAGAGAGAGAGAGGGAAGATGGGAGACAGATAGGAATACAGCGTGCGCGCGCGCGCGTGTGTGTGTGTGTATGTGCGCGTTGTCCCATCTGCCACTTTGCTTGTCTGTTCAATTCGGTTTGTACGTCTCTCTGTGAGGGATCTGGACTTTATTGGTTTTGAGATCCTGTTCCTTGAGCTGTGCATACACACTGTGTATCGCTCCCTGTGTGTTTCCCGCTGCACTCTGTCCACACAGCAGCAAACACCTGCAGTAATATCGGACTTGTTGACAAAGAGCCTTACTGCACCAACACCGAGCTCATATCTTCTCCCCGCATCCCTCTGACCACATGCGCATGCACTGGATTTGTCAGGTCAAGGGCTCACAGCTGTGTGTGTGTGTGGCAGCAGTAAGCAGTGTGTGTGTGTGTGTGTGTGTGTGCGTGTACATGTGTGTGTCCTTGCCTACCTTTGAATATGTGTCTGCCTCCGCCTGCACGCATTTGCATGCAGTCGTCTTTGCGAGTGCATGTGTGTATACTCGTGTGCGTGCGTGTGTGTGTGTGTGTGTGTGTGTGACTCACAGCGGCTGTCGGTACTTCATTAGTCTCCTTTGCTAAGGTGAGGCCGCCCGGCTCGCAATGCACTGTGACAGTTATAATCTCACTAATTGGGATGGTGGTGGATTTGGTTTGAATCTGAATTAATGTCCGTTCTTCAGACTCCCTTTGTGGCGGAAATAATAAGGCCTTCAACTCAGCCATGCCACAGAGGAGACACAAAGGGAGATGGCTTGGCAAGTGGTTTTAACCCCCTTCTCTTACTAATTAACAAGGGAGGACAGAAGAGATGAAGGGGGTATGGATGGATGGATGCTGATGATGGTCTGGCTTTCTAAAGAATTCACAGCCTTAAGGACTTTGTTGATCTTGCTGATCTGCACTCTCTGAGCACTGAGCATTGCAACAGGTCATTTAAATAATTTGTGGTTCTCCAAATAAACAGTTTTTGCAGTGAAAGCTGTCTCATGGCTATTTGTGTAAAGAAACCAATGAGAACTTGGCTGCCAACTTGGGCTGCAAGCGTTCTGTGAAACAACCTTCTGAACCGTCTCCTTCAAGGGAGCATCAGTGAGGGGGATTCACTGCTCAGATGGAGGGGCGGAACACAATATAGGGAATTTCAAAATGAGAGAAACACATTAAAGCACAATTTAACACATTCAATATAGCTTATTTATCTCGTTAACGCTGCAGTACTAATTGCATCACTTTAGTAGTTGCTGCCAATGTGCTTGTGAAGAGTAGGTGCTAAAATGTACACCTCTTGCCTGGGTCCAGACCTTTGAATCCGCCCATTCCACCGAGTTGACTGCTTCTGGTCTGGCATCGTGACATGAAACAGCGGTTTCTCTCGGTCCAATGAGTGCCAGGGGGGACTGACGATTAGCCAATCAGCGCCACGGGCGGGGCTGACACCGTTGTCAAGCTGTTGTCAAGCTGTGCGCCGGAACCAAGGAGGAGTAATAACAACAATGGCGACCGCTATAGACAAGACAGACGCTGCTATCGAGGCTGTTCTAAATCAATTAAAAGTCGCCGTACTTTGTTTTTACTTCGCTTCGTGTTGTCAAAGATGCTCTATACTTTCTGAACCGTCTCTGGTGTTGTCATGGCTACGCATCAGTGTCGACCTAAAATGACGTTAGATTAAGGCGGATACGTTGGTCTCTAGTGATTGGTTAGGGAAAATCGAATCCCCCTCCCCCACGGAAATCGGTTAGAGTGGAGGCAATGTCAGACTGAAGATGGAAATGGAGTGTAACGAGTTGACAATTCTGTCTGATATCAGGCAAGTACACTTCCAGTCATTTAAACCTCTCAACATCATGCATTTGCTGCATCATGCCTTTAGTTCCTGCAAGACAGCTGAGATCAAGTTACGATCTAATTAGAAGCAGTAACATAATCCCCTGGATTACACAATGTGTGGACAACAAATTCCAATTTACAAATAGTAGTATAATTTAAATAGTAGTATTATCATCAAACATAACAAACATCCACCATTGTTTTAAGTTAATATTTGTGTCCATAATCGCACAATCAAAATGCCCCTTTTTTTAATACTCACAGGGGAGATTCTCTTTTTGCTTGCGGTCAGGCTCAGCTGCAGAACAGCTTCCCTGTACCTGCTAGGGATTCAATGTCTTGCTCAGAGACACTTCAGGTGGGTAGATGCTTGCTGTCACCTGGGCTTTAAGTCTCCCTACTCACTACTGCCCCTAATCCCCATTTAGTGTTTTTCGTAATCCAATCCCATATTTTTTCCAATAGCACCTGTTGTGATTACTCTTTTAAAAGTCACTACTGATTAAGCTTGCATTTTTGTAATCTATTTATAATCTTTTGTAATTAATCTATTTATAATCTTTTGTAATCATTTTTGTAATAACATGTAATCCAAATTCATGTTATCTGTTACTCCCCACCTCAACATCTTTTCCTTCCTTTCCTTCCTTTCCTACTTGATGAGTCTCACACCAAGTCGTTCATTATGATTTAATCAAACTGATCATTGACCCAGAACTCCTATTCTGCTCGATAATTTCCACCACAGGAGTTTGCACTCTAAACAGCAATTGAACTTTGACTTTTTAAATACTTTGGCATAAATTGCGCTTGACTTATCTTATCACAAATAATGTGTTGACGCCGATAAGGCGTGGGACAAGTTAAATTAAATTCCCTGAATCAATTTTAAAGGAATATTTATGCCCAGGTCAAAGCAGAGGATATTAGCTGGGCTTGGCCGGACAAACAGAGGCGATAGAGCTCATGTCGGTGATACGAAGCTCACAGTGCGTGTTGCAATATGATAAGGCAGATAAAAAGGAAATAAAATACAAAAATGCAAATCAACACTCTCCACGAAGCTCATCTGTCCTAACAGTGGGGTGCTAATCAAATCATCTCAGTAATTAATGCCAAATTGCTTTGAAAGACTAGGTGATAACAATTTAAAAACATACTAACCCTATAAACAGTAGTTATACACAGCAGATCATTATGCAGGCTCATACAATGCAGGTGGGGAAGAACTCCCCACCACACCTCTGCGTCGCTGTGTCAGTTCTGCAGAACTCAGGGAAAAAATACCAAAACACGACTGGTGCCCAGAGATAGTCGCTTGCTTCTGCAACCACATGTATGTGATTGAATCCCTGTCTCCTCGACTTTGTGTCCCTCTGTACTTTCCAACTGTCTCCGTAAATAAAAAAACACTAAAAGGTGAGTGGACTGCCCACTCCCATTTAAAGAAAAAAAACACTGTCATGTAACTCTGCTTACAAACATTACTTCTAGGTGAGCGAGTTGAACAAAGCGAGCGAACATGCAGTAAAGAGATTCCACTAAAATGGTCAGGAATACTTAAGTGTGATGGGAGGGATGAGCACCGAAGGGATTAAGGGAGAAAAGTTTGGAGCTCTGCAGAAATATAAGACGCATTTTTTTTTTTCTGGTTTTCAGTGAAATGTCAAGTGGAGAGTCTGCAACTAAATGCACTGAGGCACAGGACACAAAAAGTTAAGTGAAAACTTTTGTTTGCAGAGAGTATAAATCTTCATTTAGGTTATGTTTGAGGTAGTATCTCCCACTCGATTGATTGACATTTCAAGCAGGCGACAGCATTTGCTCCTACACATGCTGCGGCTTAGATGTGATATTCATCAGCCGTACCTCCCTATCACTGAATTGAATTAAAAACGATGGGTACTTTGGAACCAGGATAAAGGTTATGATGTGGGTTATCTGGCACTGGTCCAACGTCAGTGTGCTGTTCTAGCACTTAGCGCTTACCAGCCAAACGCTAATACACCAAACGAGCCACAAGAGTGCCCGCTCTAAAAACTAAAATGCTGAAACTGCTTTGAGTAGCTGGGGAATTTGTGGACAATGATGATCAGAACGGATTGGCTTGTTATATGCGGTACTTAAAGGCATCGTGACCGGTGAGGAAAAAAGCAGCTGTAGCTTTCACAGGTGTGCAGCCATTGTCCGGCTTTTACATTGTTGCAGTTCTGCCATCCTACAGAGAGGGATTATTCACAAAAGAGCTGTAAGAGCTGAATTGGCTGCAACCGTCTGCTGCCATGCTGACCAGAGCAGCGTGACACTAAAACTTCATGTTCGTTCAATGCCATCGATGGGGTGGAGTGATCAAATTGTGATAGACCAGACAGGATTTTGGCATTCCCTACTTGAATAGGGGGCTCAAATGTGCGTTTGCGTTCATGTAGTGTGTTTGTTTCTGCATACATGCATGTGTACTAGCTAAAAACGTGTGTGTGTATGTGTGTGTGTGTGTGTGTGTGTGTGTTTGTGATTACCCGAGCAGTGGGGCAGCGGGGCACTCCAGTGTCCGTTCAGCTGACAGGTGAGAGATGAGTCTCCTATGAGCTGGTGGTCTCCGGAGCAGGAGTAGCGCACCGTGGAGCCAAAGGTAAACTTCTCCCCGACCATGAGTCCGTGGGGAGGGGAACCCGGGTGGCCGCAGTCCACCTCTGGATGACAGGGAGTGGGAGAGAGAATGAAATTATGAATGCATAGGGTGAACGGACGGATGGATGGATGTTGCATGCTGCACCACGTTTTATAAAACAGATAGTTCTATTTGGAGCCACATTTGAAGCCATTGTTAAAGCACCCTATGGATGCTCACCTGCAACTGCATAAATATTTATGTGCTAATCGAAAATCACTCATACTGACTCTTATGTGAAGCTGAGCCACCGCATTATTCAGCTACTGCTGAAGAACTGGCTTGGCGGAAGAATAACTTTTAATTATTATCGATTCAATGTAAAGGATTTATTGAACCTTTGCGGCCTTCGTTTTCATACAATGTTGTATTGAAAGAAAATACGCTGGCTCAGTTGGCTAAGGCACATGTACCCATGACATCCTCCGGCCTGGGACCTTTACCCCATATCATGCCCCTCTCTCTCTCCCAGTCTTCCCTGTCTCTCTCTACTGTGGACGGTCAAATAAAAGGCAAAAAATAAAAAATGCCAAAACATAATCTTCAGAAAATATGCTTTGTGTCCTGTGACAATGTCTCTTATCTGCGCTAAAATCTCTGTACAGTATGACCTCTTGTGGCTTATTGCTTAATCAATAAACCCCATGTCCAGCAGCGTTTGATTTGTGCCACAATCTACCTCGCAGTGCTGTGAATATTATTTCACTGCATCTGTTAAGTGCTTGAGAAAAACTGATGTTGAAGGGATGGGCAGTTAAAGACAATAAAGTGCCTTAATATTTATAGTTTCAACACAAAACTCTTTACTGTCTGCTTGTTCAGAACTGCCCCAGTGTCACAAACACTGCTAATAAAAAGCAGATTAGATGTAACATGATATGGTATATGCACTTGATAAAATGCTCACTGTGCTCATGTGTTTTCAAGGCTCAAAACAAATTTCAGTACATGACCTTCTTGGCTCCTGTATTACGCTTCTGACCTTTATGTATGTTTGTGTGAGCTGTCGTTTAATCAGCTTAGCGTCATAATGCAAAGCAAATTTCTGTAATTTTCGCAAAGCTAATTCCTGCACAAAGAGCCACTGAAGCCTGCAGCTGTGTATAAACATTTGAGAAAGACACTCCTGTGTATCTCTTTAATTACCATTCCGTTTGACAAACTAAATACAGTGCATCATCTCTGTACCATGAAATGAAGTGCTTTCTGAGCCTGTGTGCAAAAAATGTAGACGTTTACTTAAGATAATTTCACTTGGAATAAGTCATTACTCTTGGCTGCCCTCGCACACAGAACACGATGCACGATGAGCCGGGAGTGCAATCTCATAACCTCAGATAACCCTCGCAGATCATCGATGGCTGCTGTTATAATTTGCACCCGGTCTGTTTTGAGGGATCGTTAGCTGCAGCCTGAACAACTGGTCCCCATGTGGTCCCGTGACAGTTTGCCCATTCCTCAATTAGGCCCACTGCAACATAACCATAAGCCACTGGGACATCGAGCATTACACAGATGCTACTAGTCACAGCATTTAGCAACTTGCGCCATTAAAACTCATATAAGCAAATGGGGACACGACCAAGGTTGTGGACACAGGCGATCGAGAGTGAAACTTTTCTAATTCCTTGGCCTTGCTTCTTGGTCCAAAATGCACTAGTTAAATTAAAGTGGATTGACTGATGCACTGACCAGTAGACAGACGGACAGACAGGTGGACAGACAGACAGACATAAATAGATAAGCACACAGAGAGACAGATAGATAGATAGATAGATGGTTGATTCACCAATTGATGGTCAATGTTGTAATAAAACTAGCTGTCGTACCGATGCATTCTGGCAGGGGTTTGTCCCAGTGGCCGGCTGGTTGGCAGGTGAGCACCGATGAGCCAAACAGGTAATATCCCGGGTTACAGTCATAAAACACCACGCTGCCAAAGGTAAAGTTGCCGTGCTCGATCTTGCTCTCTCGGATGGAGTTGGCAGGGATACCTGGGTCTGTGCAGTTCACCACTGGGCGAGAAAGGAAAAAACAGAGTTATGCCATCATGCATTATTTAATTAGTTTAATCATAATGGAAGAATAAAGGACAGCATTCTCATTTAATTTTCTTTTGCTGCAAGGACTTTTCAGGCAAGACACCCATTTTAAATGTACAACTCAGGCAAATTATTGCCTGAATTGCATATTGACACTATTACTTGCTGAACTACATGCTGAAAAAGGGCCTCTTGCCCAAAATGTCAGTGTGGCACTAACTAATTAAAACTGAGTGCAGTCTAGTATTGTTTATTCATGGATCATTATGTGGAGGATTCAGTGCCCATTTGGGAATTGTAAAGTGAGTTCAGTATATTGTTTGTGTGCTCTTTATCATAATTATATGGTGATATAATAATAGTTAGCAAAACTGGCAACTTTTCATACACACCAATTTGTTTCAGAGATAAATTATGCTGAAGAGTTATTGATGTACAGGACTGTGAATGTTTACTATGGCCAAGGTGAATATTCATTTCTTGGCAAGGGTTCCTACAATCATCATACTATTAAGGTCATCTTTGTCCATTAGCTTGCTATGGCACAAAGATGTGTGTAGAATATGCTGCTACACAGCACAAAATGAAATATGGTATATAATGAAGTGGCAATATTGTACAATAATACCATATATATTGTTATTGCACTGTAAAAGCTTTAGACATAATGGTTGGCTTATTTGCCTGCATTATATCTAGTCATGCATGCCCCGCAGTAAGTTTACAGTGTGTGTGCAAGTTTTATTCTGCCTCTATTCTGACCACAATAATTCTCAACATGGCTTTTCAGAGGCTATAAATGATGAGCTCAACAAGGAAAAAACAAGACAATAAGTAATAGTCATATGGCAATCATCTGCCTAATTAACTCCACCCAATATCATCACTGGGGATCTGACTTTTCTTTCCTGGAATCAGTACAGTCTTTTTTCCCTGGTTGGAGCCTCATTTGCATAAATGCTATCTGTCAGCATGTTCACTTGTGAGTTAATAATAGAATTGGCGATATGACCTGATCAGTGGCTGTATCTGTTTATTCTACCAACAGGGAGACAACTGAGCCCAAGCTATATTAAGCATTCTCAATAGTAATGACACTTAATGCAGCCTTCTAGAAACAAAAGAAGCCATGACACATTTACTGTCACATATTCACAAGCATCCATTTTAGAGGCTGTTGAAGTCTGTGATGCCACACAGCTGACAAGGTGGTTTAGACAGAGGAAAGTAGATGAGGGTGAAATTAAGTTCAGAGCAACATCAAATTAAATCAATAATGCAAATGTGAGAAAAAGCTGGCGTAATGTGAGAAATTTCAGGGAGAATGAGCAGAAATATTTTGACAAAGGGATTCATGACAGCAAGGTTTAATATGGTTTTGCTCCTTTGATCTTTGACCATGTCTGTCTCTATTGTGCTATTCCCAGTAATGAAAAATGTGTCTCTTCACATGATCTGACTGCCAGCAGAGCTCATGCCAAGGAGAGATATTTTTAAACAGGCAAAGTCTGGCAAAATCTAGCTTTGGCTCACTCGGTCCAGAGGTGGCAGCCCAATTAAAGCCACATTGGATGCCACACAGGTTCAATTATTTAACATTCTCTTGTTTTTGAGTAAGCTGAGCTCATGTGTAGCTGAGGCCTAATGTGGCGTAAAACTAGATTCAAAGCCAGACTACCATCTCGTCACACTACAAAAGATCTTTAGCTTTCTAAAGAGTCTTTAGCTAGAAGACAAATGTGAAAAAGAAACATTAACCACAAGCATTACTATGATTTACTTTAAATTCACTTTACTCTCAGAATTTTGTCAATGTCTGGTAAACCGTTGAGAAAAAATATAATTTTGTGGAAACAAGTAATAAAAGTTTCTCTGGCATGGGCGCACACAGAAATAAACACACCACTAATGAGCCTAACCTGGGCACACAAACGCTGGACACAATTAAAACACAACTACCATCTGACACTCCCAAAGAAATGTCTTCTACTAACTGTACTCCAAGCTTTCCTCCCTCCAAAGAGATCTCTCCCCGCAGCAAGCCTCTTGGTGAAAAAGCACAGTAAACATGTAAAAACAATTCCCCGTCGGCCATCGCCTCCTTACACTTCTCATTCTGCTGAAGCCTTGTTGTCGCTGTTGTCCTGCTTCCACTCTATTCCCTAAAGCCCGGGCTTCAGATGTCGCTGCCCGTCGCCCTACCCGCAGAATCAGAACAGATAGAGGGCATTCCCATTCAAAATCAAGAGATCCGTGAGCGTCCTCCTCTATCCATTCTGCTTCTGTGTCTATGCCTCTGTACACTGGCGGTCACTGGCTGCTGCTTCCTGAGTGGTCATGATACATCTGCTGGCTGCTGAATTCTTGCGGTCATTCTAGCTGCTGATTCTTGAACCATCACAAAGCGCCGGGAAAAGCCATTTCAATTCGTTCCAACACCGTGGCTGGACCGTACCTCTGCCTGGCAGCTAGCTGCTCCACTGGCGGTTACCCTGAGCCACAGAATTAGAATTACATAGAAGAGGCTTTCGTATTCAAATATTAAAACAGTTTTAGTTCTCATGATACACCAAGAAGTTCCCTCTCTAACTGTTTTCAGTGGCTGGATCCTTGCGAATGGTTATTGAGTCTCAATCATGATACATCTGCTGGTCGTTCTAGCTATTGATTCTTGTGGCTGTGTCTTTTCTGCTCATGCTACTTCTATGGTCTGACCCTTACCACTGCATGCTGGCGGTGACAGGCGGTTTTATGCTTGAACCGTCATGATACGTCTGCAGGTTGCTGATACTTAAGGTCGTCCCGGCTGCCGATCCTCTGCCCAATCTGCAGCGACTCCGCTCCCTTACCTCTGCATGTCGGCGGCTGGTGGCTCCACTGGCGGCTGGCCTGGCACTGGGCTGTGGAGGGGCCCTCCAGGGTGTAGCCTTTGTTGCAGGAGAAGCGCACCACGTCATTGTAGTTGAAGCCATCGCCCGTGGTCCGGCCATAGATCGGGCTGCCGGGGTGGCCGCATGTGACGGCTGAGGGGCGACGCGCATCGCCCCGGGGGGGGAGCGAGTGAGAGGAGAGAGAGAGGAGGAGGGGGGGAAGTTGAAGGGGAGCACAGAAGGGATATAGAGGGAGGGAGAGAGAGGGAGAGAGAGAGAGAGAGTGAAAGAGCGAGATAGAGTATGTGAGAAAGCCAGAGAGAGAGAGAGAGGGAGACAGAATTCAATTCAGTGGATCAATAGGCGACATAAAGTGACGCATATCATAGGTATATCATTAACATATAATTAACCTTAGAGGACAACAGGGTAAATAGGAAGCAAGACATGATCTCCATAAGGAAAGGGTCAACAGCACATTTCAATACATCAATAGGTGAATAGGAGATTGAAGATCACAACAGTGAGGATATGTATCGACTGACTACAGCGCTTCTCAGCCTGAGGGTCAAGGCGGCTTGGGGAACTGCCAGATACCTCTGCACAGTCATGAGACGGGTTCAAGAATGCTAAACATATCTATTTTTGTAATGCAATCAAATCATCATGCTTGGGACTAACCCGTTTTTTCCTGTGAAATACATATTTACATCTCCTGGGCTTCCTTGAGTAATTAGTCAAATGAACAAAAGCCTGGCATGGAAAATAAATGTTTTGCGTATAGTATTCCTTTGTCTTTAGTGACAGCACGGCAAAAAACTTGAGAATCGCTGTTCTGAACAGCAGCGTCTACAGTGTGAAATTCAGATGTAAACAAGAGGAGTCAAGCATGTAAGTAGCTCTTATTCTCTCTCGCACAAAAACACACACAGGCACGCGCTCTCTCCATCTTTCTCGCTCTCAACCTATCAACCCGTCCCGCGACAACAAACACACAATCACTCTCATCCCACCTCCCCCCACCACTCACTCTCTCTTTCTGTCTCTCAAACACACATACACACACACACAATGCGTACACACCCCGAGCGTCTCTCGCAGTCAATCAGCCGGTGTGGAGAAGTGGTGTTAAAGTACTTACCGATACAAGCTGGGAGCTGTCCAGACCAGTTGTGGTCCTGCTGGCAGATTCGTACTGAGGAACCAATGAGCCTGAAGCCGGGGTTGCACTGGTAAACCACTGTGTCTCTGTAGCCAAAGTTTTCTCCAATCACCTGCCCGTTCACCATCTGCTCGGGAACGCCACAGTGACCGGCTGCAGGACGGAAAAAAAAAGCCCATTTTCAACATGGTTTATTATCTCATTTTGTCTAACTTTTATTTATCTAGGTTAGTCCCATGGAGATCATGAATCTCTTTTGCAAAGGAGGCCTGGCCGAAACAGCAGCAGCACGCTCAGTTACAGGCACAACATCAATAGAAACCTTTCATTTGCGTCTGCAGGTCCAGCAACAACACAACCTGCGCTATTTCAACACATATCTTTTGTTGTGTATTAGTAATTATAGTATAGCGCTATTTAGTGCCCAGTAAAATAGTTTCAGTTGCACTAAATGCACTGTTGCCCTGCAATACCCCTGAGATAAATAGTTTGGAGGAGATCAATTTCGCTCTTTTTTTCAGACATTACAAAGCACAGCGCTTTATCTAGCAGTCAATCACTTGAGAGTTTTCAGTTGCAATACCTTTTCAGTTCTACTTTAGAGCATTTGAGAAATAATAGCCTGCAGTGGCGGCCGCCGTACTAATGGAGGATAGTTGCAGGATAGGAGCATAATGGCACACTCTGATGGCTACTGCTGTAAAAAGGATTTATATCATCTCCAATGAATTTTTATTGTGTGATTGCGTTTGAATAAGTTTGCATTTTGACAAGCGCATTGTAAAATGAAATGAGGAGAATCATGATTTAAAAAGTCTTGGAATTGGACTGCTTGCAAACAAAATTAGGTCTGCTAGTGTATTCATGAAACATATTGGATTTGGAACATATTTTTCAGCTCATTATCTCCGAATTATTATTTCTAAATTCACATTGGCTTCAGCTCAACTTGCGGTGATAACTTCTCTCATCTACAGTAGACAGAGAGATGCATGTGAAATTCCTCAAAATCCGTCCGATACACTCATGCACGTAATCGTATTACTTTCAGCTACAATAAATCTCCTTCAGAGTGGAGGAATCTTGCTGAGATTTCCACTGCCACTTAAAGCCTAGGAAATTGCCACTGACTGCGAGTCTGATTTCCCTAATTCACTCCTGCGCCCGCAAACTCAGCCGAGCATTTTATTATCACACTCCAGTTGAGAGCAGCCAGATCCTGTGAAGATAGTGCTGAAGTAGGCTACTATACTGAGGGGTCCCTGGCTATGTTAACCCTGACAGTCATATCGCTAGACGAGAGCGGCGCCTTTCATTTAACGAACTGAACCAATCTCGAGCCGAGCATGCAGCGCCGGTGCCATAGGGTTGACAAATGGACTAATGCATCTGCCGGAGAAACCGTCACGTTCCGCTGCTGCGTGGGTTTGAATCCGGCTGAAGCAATTCTGTCACATTTCTCTTTCACAGCGCGGCGCCGTGCTGAGCCGCCAGTAAGCTAAGCTGTACCACATTTGCTTGTTTATATATCCATCACAAGAGCTGAAATCGTGCTGGTAGAGCTTGGCAGACGTCTGATGGTTTCAGGCCAGTCGTGGCTCGATAGTCGCTCTCTCGCATTTTAACATTTTGGAAACACCGAATCATGCTGACTTGGTGGCCGTACTGTACAGCATCCTGCTCCAGTCGCCCCAATGCAGTTGCCAGAAGAGCTCGCACATTCGCACTGCATTTTTTTCCCCCTTATGATCTCCGGCTCCAGTAGTCTGACGTGTGCCAGCCCTTAGGAAAATATAAAATGATTTCATCGAGCGTTGCCAGGACTCGACAACAGAAAATGTATTTCACATCTCTCCAAATGTTTTAAAGGCATTGGCCATACATGCTCGGTCAGGGGAACCAATTATCGTCACCCTCTGCTTCCCCATCTGGTTCTAGTCTGGGTGTGAAGGCTCAACCCAAAAAAGCTGACATTGTTTCTGAACAGCTCCGCAGCAGCGTTTGACCCGGGTCACGGCGTGTCCTTTATGGTGTTAAAGACAGCATTTAGACCCTGCTTACCCAGACACAGAGTCTCCGTGCCGCTCCAGAGGCCGGACAGCAGACACTCTCTAACAGCAGAGCCGGTTAAAACATAGCCGACGTTAGAGCTGAAAATGGCCGACGCTCCGAAGGTAGTTTGGGTCCCAATTTTCTTTCCATTAGGGGGAGTGGGCAGATCTCCACAGGAAATGACTGCAGTGAGATGAAGAGGAGGTAGAAGCAAAGAGGACAAAGATGGAGGGGGCAGGGGAAGAGAGCACAAGAAGGAGAGAGTGTGAACGAGAGAGCATAATAGAGAGTGAGAAAGAAAGCAAGAAAAGACATAAGTTGGCTTATATCTTCAGAGTCAATGGGAGTGCACAGTCATTTACACCCATCTCACCGACCTTAATGCGATAAAAGAGTGACCTTTACTATTTCACGGTGAGGATAATGATGGTGTTTGCCTTTGTCCCGACATCTTTCATCATGCTGGCTGGCGTCTCCTTTCACCATTACTGAGGCTATTCAGCTCTTATGCTTCTAAAAGAGTAGTTCCCATGGCAGCATACAATAGAAACCTTTTTATGTCCCATCCTACAATAAACAATATCTAACTTAGGCTGAGACGGGGGGGTGAAAAGTATAAAAAGTATTGTTGCGAGCTGCTGATTAAGTGGGCTGGAGGTACTGAATATATTCTTGCAGTCTATTAAAACATTGTAATCTATGTTTTTAGTGCACCTGAGGTGAGCCTGAGGATAGATTTTCAGACATGGCTGGATAATAATGTTGAATGCTATTCTATTCTATTCCAAAAGTTGACTCCAGACTTTATAGACGCTGTGACAAGGACAGCGTGCATGATTTAAGCCCTCCTTATTAGGAACTTATACACGTATATAGTGTGTACGTGTGTGGACTATGTATGGTATTTTTGTTTGTACTGATGTTGTATTTTTTATGATACAGCAGCACAGGGTGTCCAAGACACCTGAGGTTTCCACACACAGTAGACTGCTTCTCCTGTGCTGGATAAAAAATTGATTTAGGGACATTTCTTTAATCACATTTTCCTTTCGGTTCAGTTAAATTGTCCCTTTTGGAATGAGTACTTTGTAATATATTGCATTTAGGCATTCATGTACTGTTGAGGTGTTGTTTTTGTTTTGTGTGTCGATGTTCTTTCTTGCTGCAGCATGTTTATTTATGTGATGTAGTGCCAAAATTTATTACATGCTGTACAAAAAGCAGAAGCTGCTGGCCTTGGCTGGTTACATTGCTATCAAAGAAACACAACATGAATACAGTTTATCCTGTCCTGTCCTATTCCACACAGTGAACTCCCAGATAAGCAACAAAAAGGCACTCACTTCTGCACCGAGGCCTCTCGTTCCTCCAGCTCCACGCCCCGCTGGCCAGGCACTGGATGTGGGCGGGGCCAACGCGGTAGTAGCCAGGGTTACAGGTGAAGATTATTTTGGTCCCGTACTCGTAGTGCGAGCCGTTGACTATCTTCCATTTGCCGTGGTCCAAAGAGAAGGAGCTGAGGCTGGGGCACATCATGACTGCCAACAAAAACAAACACAAGAGAAGGGAGTTGATAGTTTTGGCGTATTCCACTGGAGTCAGTTATATTTATATCTTTTTTTATCCCTTTCACACTACCACTACTGAGACAAAACCTGATATGTTCACCAACTCAACAATAGGTACTACAAATAGTCGGAATGAAAATTTGAAGACAAACAAAATAAGTCGCATAAACTAATCCATGTGTTATGATGTAAATAGCAACTTTCCTCAGCTGTTATATTCTTCCACAACAAAAAAAGCTATTTATGAATTGGCGTTAAAACCAAATGAGTTTCAAAGGAAGCTCTGTTTCCCCTATGTGTTGCGAGGCGCATATACAGCAGAGAGTAAACACTGGCCTCAGGAGGAAACAATGTTGTCAATCACTTGTTACGCTGACTTTCAAACTTCTGTCAGACAGCGACTGAAAGAGCTGCACTGGCATGTAGCACACTCACCCCGGCGCCAGCTTTAGATTTCCCCTCTACCATCTTTTTCTCTCTCATCTATCCGTCTTTTCATGACACCATCCTCCATCACCCCCCACCCTCGTGCCTTCTCTCTTCTGCAGCATTTTGTCATGGTTGCTCTAATCTTTACCAGCTTTTCCATGACTTTCCACAACTAAATCAGAGTGCTGCCATGACCTGAAAATGTTATCCCTTCCTGATTTATTAATGTTGCTTTTTTTTTTTCTGAAGAGGTGAAGTCAGGTTTCCACTATAGTATTCTGTTACATCCCCACATGGCCATCTTGGTAGGAAAATAACAGGTGATTGTAACAAATTAACAGATGATTATAATCAAATGGCCAATGAGCTGCGTATATAGTAAAGCACAATATTGGTAGGAAAAGCATGTGACATCATGGGAATACTATGAATAATTGGAACTGCTGTGAGGAAAAACAAGCTGGAAAATACATTCATCTATAATAAAGCATTCCTAGTTTCCTACATAGTACCCTACTACCCTGAAACACATTGTAAAATACATTCTGCTCTATTCCTGTAATGTATTCCCTCTATAGTACGCTGCCTAGTACCCTGAAGCAACTTGTAAACTAAAGTCTGCCATATTCTTGTAGTGTGACCCATTTGTGAAATTCCCTGATATTCCATGACTTCCTCAGAGACTTTATCAAACTCCTTGACTTTGTTTGGAATACACCTCAGAATTCCATGATACTCCAGGAATTACATGACCAGAGGGAACCTCATTCTCTCTCCAACCCTAACCCCCATGAGTGACGCCTCTGTCCCGACGTCGCTCTCCCCTATCCTCCTCTCCTCCCTCCCCTCGGCTCAACCGCACAGTGTGTTGATGTGGTTGTCCCACCTCTGTCAAATCACTCTCCCTCCTCCCCTAGCCTCCTCCTGTCTCCTCCTGCACTCACCGGTGCAACGGGGTATCTTGTTGTGGTTGCTCCAGGTGCCGTCCGGCTGGCAGACTGTGGTCGTCAGCTCCTTGGAGGAGAGCCGGTAGCCGCTGTTGCAGAAGTAGGTCACGCGTGTGCCGACGGAGTAATCAGCAGCGAGCACACCTCCGTTCACCGGAGCGCTGGGCACGCCGCACGACACAGCTGCAGGCGGCGAGAGGACGAGTGCACAAGCACACGTGCATGATTATGTACAAGACACATATTTGTGGAAGAAAATGCTATATAAACATACCACACAAGCACACAAGCAGGTAGGACCCACACATGCAAAAATTTCCAGTTTGAGTGTATTTCTTCACAGAAACTCAGAAAACCCACCCCGCGCACACACACACACACACACACACACACACACACACACACACACGTTGATTGAATCAGGGTTACTGCGTCCACAGAGCCTCCTAAACCAGACGGGAAACTCAAGATGGTTGGTTGCGAGGCGTTTATCATCAGAGCCAAGCAGGAGAGAGAGAATAAAGGGGGGGGGGGGGGGTGAAATCAACATCTGCAGGCCCGCACTAAATGGGAACAGTTATGCAAACACACACAACATAAAACGCAGCGGCAATGATAGCGGCACAGTGTGAAACATCATAGGTAGGGATCTGCCCGCATGGCCTGAAGCCATTACAGCGGAAAACAAACCCGCCCCCCCGACACACACACACTCCTGCATCACCGGAGAATCAAATTCCATTCATTTGTAAGTATCGCCAAATCACAACAAGCACTTTCTATTATATATTATATTCCTCAGATGAAAAGAGTTTGAAGGAATGAAAATTTAGAGTGTAGGAGATTACTAAATATTGTGATTCAATCCATAGAGTCATAGACAGTATCTTTGAAATCCTCTAGAATGCTCTGAGAGTGTGTGTTGTCCTCTCTGCTCTGCAGCACCACACAATGGGCGTCATTCATGAAACGTGCGTATATGCAATAAATCGGCATTCATCTTTTTTTTTCTTAAATGAATTCATTCTTTGATATTCAAAATCTACGTGTGGTTGGACTGTGTGAGGGCAGATACCCTGAGGAGATTTTTATTCTTTATGCAAAGTCACGTTAAGCAATTACAGACCTCCTGACTGACCACCACATTAACAAAGCTAGGCCTATATGAACACATTCATAGGGAATTCTATTCCGTTGGTTAGAGTTAGGGTTTAGCTGATTGATCAGTGATTCATTCTGATATAAAGACCCACGAGCGCGCAGCCAAATGCAACAATGGTGCATTTGCTGTTATTGGAGCAGCCTTGAAGGAATAGTTCACCCAAAAATGAAAATTCTGTCATCATCTACTCACCCTCATGCCAAATGAAACACAGGTGAAATTTGTTAGTCCATGTAACACACAGGGAGGTTGCCAGCACAACTTGGTAGCAGCCAAAACAACTGAAGTCAATGGGGACCTGTTCTTTAGAGTTCCAAAACAAAAACAGCCAAACAATCACACTGTGAATAGAAAGACCTATACACCATTATTTGTTGCAAATCAATTAGCTGTAGTTAAGATTTGCACTAAATGATGGTGTAAATATACTGTAGGTCTTTTTGGAACTCTGAAGAACTGGTCCCCACTGACTTCAGTTGTTTTGGAGAAGGCTGCTATGGAGTTGTGCTGGCAACCTCCCTGTGTGTTATATGGACAAACTTCACCTGTGTTTCAACTGGCATGAGGGTGAGTAGATGATGACAGAATTTACATTTTTGGGTGAACTATTCCTTTAAGGACCATAATATGTCAAATTCCCATATTCTGCAGTACAGCAGGCTACAAGAAAAGAGATTTCCACGCTATTTCTGGCCTGCCAAATATCATAAGAGCAATAGACTAGCCACATGTGCGCATCAGAGCACCATCTCCCAAAGCATTTCCCTATTTAAATACCCTCCTTTAAATCCATATTTACAGGTGGAAGCCATGACTCATTGGTGCTCAGCTCAGCAGTGCGGTCGTGCGTCTTGACCAGTATGCTGCTGGAGACGCACGGCGCATCGCTAAGTGATCTTTTCCACTGACTGAATGGAGGTTAAATTAATCAAGGCTAACCAGTTTGTCTGTAGGTGACAGAGGTTATGCCTTGATCACAAGGCTGACGACGCTCCTGACCGACCCTCAGACCCCTCAGTCAAATAATTATCATGCGTGCACTCGCTCCGTCACAGAGCGCACCATAGGTATGCTGGAAGGCAGGTGGATGTGCTTGGACTGTCAAGAGTCAGAGCCTTCTTTTTAATTTCATCCAAGGTGTGATGTTACTGATGCCAATGTTGCAGCATTAGCATCAGTAATTTCTGAAATTATTTTTAAGAGTGAATTTTATTTACAATTGGCAAAATACAAGAAAAAAAACATACAGTAAAGACATAATACATCTTCAAAGCACATAGAATAAAGACACCACATCACACAAGACAACAAAGATCAAAACAGTAATCAAGTAAATAAACAAAACAAAACATATGGTTCTAAAGTATCCATGTAACTAAAAAAAAAAAAAAAAAAGTCAGTAATTTCAGTTTTGTTTGTTGTTTTTTCTCAGTTGCTGTCACTCCACTTCTTACACTTTTAAAAAATTATACATTTTTTTCTCTCACTCCCTACAACAACACTTCTATTTTGTTCTATTTCAGTTTGAGTTTTTCTTCTTGGGTGTCTGTGCCATTATACGCCACTCCAGTAGTGCTTTCCATTTGCACACGACCCTTAAGTCAGCAGACCTGCATCGACATGTATGCACATCCAATTTATGAACAAGTGCCATTCAATATCAGATACAAATGGGATATGCAAAAATCGAGAGTCTGCACATGTTTCATGAATCCCACATTGTTTTTTTGTAGGCATGTTTCTTAAGAACAAAGAGAAAAAATTAAGAAAAGTTTTGTGAACGAGGCCCAATGAGCCTAATAAAGATACAAGTTTCAAATTCTAAATATGTACAACAGCTGATAACTCATTAGCATTCCATAAAAAAATAATTTCATAGTAATGATCTACAAACAGTTAATCTTTCAGACCATTGTATGTTAGAAGATCAGTGGGCCTGGTATGTTATTTGAGTTATTCTAGAGAGCGGGCATCTGAATAAATGCATCAATTCATTTACAGCCATGTTCTACCTATGCGCTTTTTGTGCAATTAACAAACCAACTACATAAATCACAGATGTGAAGTATCTTTAAATCATTTTGAAACGTGTACATGTTTTGACTCACACCTGCTCCATAATAAAATGCAATGGAGCAATGGGTCTTCATCTGCTTGCCTGTGTGGTACGCGCGTGAGCGTGAGCATGCGCATGTAAATGCACACATGCGCACATGTGAATCAACGAACCCAATTAGCTGAGTGAAACCCAATTAGTTGAGTGAAACAGCGGCGCAGACACCGCATGCTAATGGGGAGTTAGCCAACGTAATTTGAAGAAGTGGAAATTGACAGAAGAAGGGGGAATTGATTTCTGTTTCCTTTCCACCTGACAGGGCAGCGGCTCTCAATCAGGCGGGATTCGGTTCAGCCGATAACAACACGAGAGCGGGGCCTGGGCTGAGACGCCGGGGCCCCTCCGGCGCCTGTCTGCCTGTCCGCCCGCTGAGCGCCGCGGTGCAGAGGCAGTGACCAGAAGAAGAGGGAAGCGGGCGGACAGGAATTGGAAATAAAAGGCTGCCAGTGCTGATGAGCTCACCTTGACATGCGGGAACTGGCGAGTCCCAGGTGTAGTAGCCGTAGGAGGTCTTCTTGCAGACAGCTGTGCCCTTTCCGATCAGCTTGTAGCCCCTGTCGCAGGCCCAGCGCACCATGCTGTTGAGATGACCCCCGGTCTGGCTCACTACAAAGCCGTGCTGCGGAGAGTCTGGGGTACTGCAGTACATCGCTATGATAGATGGAGCGAAAAAAAAAAGAATAGCGAGGAAAGAAGGAGAATGTCAAGGCAAAGGAGAGAAGAGAGGTGAAGGAGAGAAGGAAAAGATAGAGAACAGAAAAGTAGACATTAAAAGAAAAGAAGCAACAAAAAAAAAAGCAGAGAAAAAAGAAGTGGATGAGAGGCATTAACAAAGGATTCCGGTGAAAAATGTTATTCACAGGAAAGCTCTATTTTAAATGCAGAAAGATAATGAGGAAAAAGGCCCGAGGAGTGTCACATCTATTTAGCACTCGGGCTGTGTGCCACACAGCCGAGGCACTCCTCAAAATCACATTATTACTATTCCTCTCTGGCCTATGGGCAGACGCATATTCAATTTGCTTTAACACATGCAATACGGGTGCATCCTCCAGTTATTTGTTCCACAGCCTTCCCTTCCCTCATCTTATAGTCCGTCGAACACAAAAAAGGTAGATTTGATTTTCAGAAGACGAGCCCTGCATAGCCGATGGGACGGCAAATGCGAGCGAGGGCCAAACGCTGTCAAACACTCCTTCAAATCAGCGTGACTGGGAGAGAGAAGGGGTTTAAGACGAAAAGACACACACCGGAGTTGAGGTCAACTCCTGTTCAAGTCAATCAAGTCACGGAGCGCTTTTCCTTAAAAAATTCATCTCACCAAATAGCTTTCGCAGTACCGCTCTCGTGTATTAAACATAACGGAGAGACAACACCTAAAAAATGGATGCCTTTTGTTCCTTTTTTTTTCATTATTATTGATGTATTTCAAATGGAAGAAGATCCCCTATGCCGCTCTTGCTTAGCACCACTTGCTTTATTAAAGAGCCAATTAAGAATTTAAAACCTTCTGAAATTAAGGAGTGCAAAGCGGCGTGCGAGTCTCCCAGTGATATCCTTCCTGCCCCGTGCTTTTCGTGTGTGAAAACCAGCCCGTCGCCGTGAAATAATTGACAGTAAAACAGAAGCGACCTCAATAATTCATAATCAGTCACAGCATACTGTAAAACCACATCGAGAAAAAAAAATCACGGGTTCACATTGTATCCCAAAGTAAATCAAATTTGACTACACAATACCCAGTGCAGTGGGATCACTTGCTTCATTTAAGATTCTCTGTGCAAGAGCATCAGCTTAGTGCCTAAAATTAATCATTTGGAACCCGTGGCTTTTTTCCCCCCACTCTCTGCAGTTTAGAAAAACACACGAGAGAATATTCCAATAGCACTAATAAAGAGAGAGTATGATTATGAGCAGGATACATACTTTGATACTCACCCACGTATCTGATGTGGAAGCCGCGGCGGTTGGTGCCGTGGTCAGAGGACCAGCGCAGCAGGAGCTGGTGGCCCGTGGTGGTCAGGCTGAAGGGCGTGTCAATGTCGCCACTCAGCGACGCCAGGCTCTGGCTGTAGATGTTGGGGCCTGCACACGCACGCACACACACACACACACACACACACACACAGTTGCACCGGGATGGAGCCACATCAAAAACAAGCATGCATGCCGACAGACAGATATGCATCTTGTCATTATCAGGAATACGCAGAATTAATTACAGATATGCTGATGAGAACACACCCGCCGCAACATATCGCACATTTCCAACAACATCTGAGTATGACATTCACCAATAAAATACCATTTGCCTTCCTGCTGGGTCTCCACATCTAAATTTCAGCTCTAAAATAACACGTTCAGAACATTCACACCATGCCGACGTGTTGGTGCAAAACATCAAAAAATGTATGCCAAGCATGTTTTACCATAAAGTAGATTCTAACTCTACTTCAAAAAACTTGACACTTGCGCACATAAATAGGCATTTCAATGAAACCAAAATATTTTTCTGGCTTACTAGATTCCCCATTGAACTCACCGTCAAATATCTCCAATATATCGAACTCCTTCTCCGTCTGGAAGAGTTCAAAGTGCAGAGTGATGTTGTAGCCCTTCTCCACATTGATCAGCCACGAGCACATCTGGAGGTTGGGGTAGTTTTCGGGGTAGCCCGGACTCAGGATCACCCCCGTCGAGTCAAAGCGCACCTCATGGGCCGGGCATTGGACTGGGATGAGGCGAATGAGAGAAAAAAACAGGACGAGGGTTAGAAGAAGAGAGGGATATTTGTGATGAGAAAGGGGAAGAGGGGAGAGAGACGGGAAAGAGGGAGATGAAAGCGCAGTGGAGGCAGATGAGGGAGTGGAGACAGGAAGGGGGAGAGAGGTACAGTAGAGAGTGAGAGGAAAGGTGAGAGGAGAGGAGAGAAGACAGGAATGGCTCCGCTGTGGCTGTGGAAATTACATTGAAATAATAACTAGTCCTGAAACAATTACATTTCAGCCAGACTGATATTGCACCTCAGGGCTGAGCGGGCAAGTCTGCTGTTGTCACCAAGCCCCCCTGATATCAATCTATCAAATAATACATCTCAGCAGGTGGGACAGCTGACTTTGTATGGAGAAATGGTGTGTGTGTGTGTGTGTGTGTGTGTGTGTGTGTGTGTGTGTGTGTGTGTGTGTGTGTGTGTGTGTGTGTGTGTGTGTGTGTGTCGGCTCAGAGCATTCGCTTCATTTCCTGCAGGGTGACATATCTGAAATAATGACTGTCCTGTGGTGGGGTTTTTTTTTTTTTTGCTGGTAACAGAAGTTTCTCTTCAGGGCCACTAGTGAAGAAACATGACACATATAAAAGGTTAATGCGAACAAATGTTCCAGATAAAAAGGTCACCGGAAACAATCGGATATATATCAGGGAAAAAAAAGCAGTAGGAAAGAAATGTAACACAAAGCACTATGAATAAGCCTGCTGGCAAGCTACTGAAAAAGTTTTGACTGGTTGAACTAGGATAGTTCCTGCCTCAAAGGCATCGCGCCACACAAGTGTATCTCCAAAAAAGTCAACTTTTCTAATTCTCAACAGCACATTTTTTGAAATGACAAAATGCACTGAAAGGTCTTTGTGGGCCCCAGGGTCATGAAAATGTCTCAGTATCTAAATGACAATGTAAACGCTTGGAAAAAAGTAACAAAAGGAAAAAAAAAAGTTAATAAAATACCAAAAGCATTATGAGGTCTTCACATGGCAGCATCAATATAAATGAAAGTGCTGTACCAGTAGTTGCGGGGGGCCAACCAACTCTCAGTTTGATCCATTCAGGAAATAAATTCAGACAGCAATTCAATACTGAACAGCAACATTTCCTGACTGGTTGACAGACAGTTTGTGAGAAACGTAAATGTCAATATTTTCCTGTATGGGCTATTTTTGTGATCAGCTGCTTTGGTTTTTCGAAACACAATCATACATTTCTACAGAGATAAAAATCCACTTGCTGAACTGATTAAACTGAGAGGGATATTGACTCCAACCTTCTCATGTAGGCATTTCGATGGCCTGTTCTATTGACTCTTTCTTCTCCACTTTCATTGTAGAAGCGCTACTCCTGTAAAACTCTGCCACATTGTTTATGATTTATAATATCCCAACACTCAAGATATTGAAGTTACCAAAGAAGTTCAATCTTGTTGTTTTGAACTGCTCTATTTTAGTGTCCATGTTCTGTCTGTAATGCTCAGTGTACTGAATTGCTGTTTGCTATTTCCATTCACTGTGCTCTCTCACTTCATTCTTTCATTATGTGCTGTGTATTGTGCATATAGAAAATAATGAAAGTTATGTCTGCGCTGCACGTGAGTCGATGTTGAGTGGACTAAAGCTACATGGATTTGTGTCTGTGTATTGTATATATTGCACACGTGCCCATTGTTCCCTGCAGCATTATATGCTGCTTAGAGGTATAGAATTGACTAGATATGACAAGATGACGCACTGCACTGAGAGCCATCGATCTAGTAAGAGTATCGTTATTGAAATCACTGAGCCTCCAATAGTCTCCAATGCTTTCTGATAAAATGTTTAATAAGCTGACGTTGCCAGGCAACAAATACAAGTCTGGCCAGTAAGCAGTTATGGCTTAAACTGCTTTGCCTCAAAATTTAGGTGCAGGGATTAAATAATGAATCATGGGGGGGCTTTAAATGTTTTCAGACACCTCAATGCTGCAACTTTTTAAGATACAAGGATTTAAGTGTTCCACGATAAGGACAGGGAGTTACCATGAAGAAAGAAGACAGACTGACGCATATAATGTTCTCAAATGGTGGTTCGGCCATACTTTAATGTGGAATTTCTGTTCCTTAGGCAAACAAAAATGCGATTCAGCCTGTCTTTTGCTCTACAGATGTAATTAAATACTATTAATGCACTTTACTATAATATGATATTGTGCACTGTGTGTTAACATGTCCAGAGCATTATCTGCACCAAGGTTAGTATGGAATGCAATCAATAAATGTTCTTAATATGATTTGTTTAAAAAGAACTGGCCTTGGCATTTGTTAAATCTTTCAAATGCTGCAAAAAGTGTCTTGGTGATGCCATGTACGAACCAGCAATTGTTTAATCACACACTCAACACACTGTACACATGTCGAAATAATGACATGACAACAATTGCTATAGAGTTGGCTACAGGAACATCATATTGTAAAGCTGCTATAAGTGCAGTGAAGCTGACAGAAGAGCAATTACATTCTGTTTTCATTAGATTTCCTGACAGAAAAAAATGTGATGAGAGAGAGCGATGTGACAACATTTCGTGGGCCAGACTCAAAGTCTACCATGCAAACAAAGCCGTCAGCTCAATTGCGGCTCGACAGTATTCTTGATCAAAGCCAAGGCATAACCTTGCTCACAGGCTTTCCCAAAGAGAAAGCCTGGGGAAACATCTTAAAAATTAGGGGGTACTTTCGGGTGAAAACACACAGCCACGCAAGGACATGTCAGCGTTATCTCGTAAGCATAAGACGAAACAATTAACGGCACAAGACAGAGGGGTTGACGGCAAACAAAAGCGGAATTGGAGAGCACAGGAGAATTCTTCCTTCCTGCCCCGTCGGCAATCGGCCCACAGGAAAAGGTTCCTCTACGAGCTTACTGTAGCAGTCTCTTGGATGTGAATAGCGGGTCAAGTTAAATCAAGTTCAACTTTACATGTCCCAAGGAGAGCAATTAGTTTTATGCTAGAGGTGGCACAAGGACATAACATATCCAACACAAGGAAATGTAATGAATTCTTGACTACAATAATGAGGTGATCCGTGAAAATGTCAAACAGGAGTTACTAATTCTAAAGTCCTGAAATAGTCCTAACTATGCCCATTTGATGCTCAAGGCAGGATTTGAAAGTACAGTTCCATCTAGATATATAATATCCCACCATCTAATCCATTTTGTTGCTCACTTTAAATCTGCAAAACCACTTGCAGTACCCATTTCACTGTGGGTTTTATTTGTGCCTGAGCACTTACTCAATTCCACAGCAAGTTGCCACTCATTAAACTCATTATGTTTGTTTTCACCAAGCTGGGATATGAACTTTGTTTTGCCTGGTCACCCACTTAGCATGACCTGGCTAAGATGACCGGAACGGTCTTGGCAGTGCACACTGTATGAATGATGCATGAGAGCAAGTGCTGTGTCTGAGCGAACAAAGATCAAAATAGAGTTTGAAAACATTTCAAATGCTCCGCCGTGATTGATTGCCTGGCACAATGAAACCAATTGAATAATGAAGGAGGCCTGTTCTGTCCTCCCAAAATAGTCCCAGCATACTTCGCCCATCTGGAACTGGCAGGTTAATGCAATCGCTCAAAGAAAAAGCATCTGAAATTATTTCAAGTACGTGAGTTTTAGCTAGTTTAGAAGTGAGCTGATTGCAGCTAGCTGGTCTTGGCAGAAGTCTATCTAGTCTCTAATGTATGAGAAGGTGAGCTGACTAGACCTACATCAATAAGAGAGTTTGAAATCTCTTCCAGTACTCTTCTGTGGACTGATTGCCCTCGCTTGGCACAAAAGAACCTGATTCAATTATTCCAAACTATTCCCATTCTCGCCCATCTGGTAATGCAAGTAGGTTGAAACAAACAATGAAATAAAGTATTGGAAAGCATTTCACTATAATTCCATTCTTGTCAGGCTTAATGGGATATTCTACACTGTTGGACTAAACTAAACTCGAGTACATCTGTATGCCAGACCTGTGCTCTGCAGTATGCAGTGAAGCTTTTCTCTCTTCACTGTGTGCTCTCTAAAAAGCTAATAAAATGTTGAAGCACTACATACACTATTAAAAAATACAGTTCAATAAAATAAAAACACAAGGGAATTAAAAATGCTCAGAAGGACCAGATGACCCAATGCAGGTAAGAAAGGTAGACCCTGTTGTGTTCAATGTACATTTTACTTACAATGAGAGAGCTATCAGCTGTATCAGTACTACATAGGGGCCTTTATGCATAAAGCCTCTAACAATATGAGTAGCTTATAGATTGTGGATCACTGGTCAGGTCATTTGAATTGAGCTTTGCTATTACTGTGTGTTGCTGTACTTTGCATTTTCCATATACCCAGTTGAAATCAGCCAAATGCTCACTAGTAAGAGCAAAAAGTGGCAGCCACAGAATCGCTGCAGGGGGAGAACCAAGACATCAAGTCAGACATGAAATAATAACAGCAAAGGATAAGCAAATAGGTTCCAGATCAGCAGTCCTATTCTAAGATGCTTTATGAATGCGGGCTCGGAGCTTGTGGAGTATCTGTCATGCCTTGATCACAAGTCCAACGCGATTACTCACGGTTTTCGAGAAATAAAGGGACAGAGATGCTCATCAACTCAAGACTTGTAGACAAAGGACTTCAGAGCACTTCAAAAGATGCCTATCCACAGGGAATAGAAGGTTTCAGAGGGCTCTGTTGTCTGCAACAGAGATGTATTGGCACGCCAGACAGGCTGATGGCATTTGTTTTTGGTCTAAACAAAATCTCTGATGCAGACAACATAGACATCTCTTTTCCTTTCCTTCTTGTTTGAATAAGCATCTTTTGAAACGCCACGGGTAGGAAGACATTTTATATCTCTCACACTCATGGGGCCATTTGAGCAGGGATGAAGGGGTGTGATATAACCCCCTCCATCCCTTTCTAGGGAAAACGCTGGGAAGAACAACTATGACTGGCCCAGCATCTACCTTGTTACATTTCAACACATCCCCCACTGATGAGGAAGCCTCCCATTCTGGAGGAGCTGGCGATCTGTAATCAGTTTCACACTGATTGACCACAGCGAAGTGCTGGTTGGAGGGGAGTCCCAGGTCTGTGATCTTGGATCAGTACTAGGCTACTCCTACTCTGAGAGGCTTGATAAATTAGAATAGGGATGCTGAGTGCCGCTAGGAGCTAGCTGGGGCCCTGCTGGCAGTCTGTTAAATGATGCATCAAGAGTGGGTGCTGCTGACTGCAACCAACCTTGGCAGATTGGCGTCAGACACACACACACACAGGCGCACACACACCGAGGCGTGCACGCACATACACACACATACAAAAGACCACGTACACACAAGAACATTTCCACAAACACACATTTCAACACTCAAAAGAACACGCACACTCGCACATAATGTACAGACACACAAAGAACGCATACGCACACACAAGTGCATGTACGCGGACCCGCACACACGTTCATACACTCTCGCACACTGAATGAAACCAACCTTGACAGACTGGCGGGGGTCCATCCATCTGTAGCCTCTCCCCAAGACGACAGGTCAGAATCTCGCTGCCCACCAAGGTGAACCCTGGCAGGCACGAGTACCGAATAATGTCCCCTGCGAGGTCATTTACACCAGCAAGTGCACACACACACACACACACACACACACACACACACACACACACACACACACACACACACACACACACACAGAGCCTTATGTTAGTAAAAGCCTCATCAGTATCACCACTTGAAACAGTAATCAGCAGCACATTTTCTAATGAAGATTGACATCCCTTAGTAGCTGGAGTACCGAAGACGCTCCGATACAAAGACACAGTAACACACACACGGCCAGAGACTTACACGCTTGCATGCACACACAGTGACTGACACATAGGCGCGCATACACACACATCAAATCACAATTACACACATGTGGAAAGACAGACAGTAAGGGAGCCACTGGCCATATGATTTCCACTTCATTTTGCTAATCACTTCTGAGCACTGACAATACAAACAGCTTCAACAGAGAGCTAATTAGTCCAGCTCTCAAACCAATATATTAGTATATGAATACATGGAGAAAATACAGAGGTGGGAAGAAAGGAAAGAAGGAAGGTAGGAAGGAAAGGGAGAAAAAGCAAGCAAGCAAGAAAGAAAGAAAGTACATATTGCAAAAAGGAGTGAGGAAAGGAAGGATTACAAAGCTGAACCAACAGACAAATCAATAAATAAATGTGTTGGTGCAGAGAACAAGTGAATGAACAGATGAAGGCAAGCAACGAACACAGCTGAGGAATCAAACAAATATTCATATGGTCAAATGAATACGTAATACAGACGAACCTGTGTCACACTTGTGACTGAACAAATGTATGGATGAATGAATACATTAGCGAATGAAGGTAAACAGGGAAACAATTAACAGACACATAAACAAACTGACAAGCAATGGTGTGAATGGATAAACAAACAAATGATTAAACTCACGGGTGAATGAAGAAATGAATTAATGAATTAATGAATCAATGTGACTAAACCAAGTTGATACCATGTCTATTCATATTTATTCCTCCGTCCAGGGCAACATCTGCTGCAGATTTTATTTTATTAGGCGCTGGCCGTGGCACATAAACAAACAAAATAAAAGAAGACAAACCTATTTCAAACTCGTCATCATCGGTTAGGATAGTGGCGTTGGCAACGGGAGGCGGTGGCTGACAAGTTCTCAGCTGGTACGCTGTTGGGGAGAGGAGAAACACTGAAACTTGATTAGGCTGTAAATTGCCACCTATCACCGTTGATGATCATCAAAAACCCATCACTAATTCAGCTGTGATCAGGGACATTTTATTATTAATCAACTTCCTTTTGAATGGGCGTTTTAATAGTGCAGCCGGAAGATGGGCATGAAAAGGCATTCATCATTTATCATTACACAGCATCGGAGGCGACACCATGTGGCAAAATAAGCGAGAAAGGTCAAATAATGACTGGTAAAATAAGCCAGAACAAAAAAAAGAGGAGTTGAAATTAAAGGCGTTCGACACAAGGACGAGCTCTCTCTGTTCTTGTTATCTTCATTAGTACACCCAGGTCCTTGCAGTCTGGAGATTTGAAGATGAAATTAATAAGGGCTATTAGAGCAGCGTGGCACTTTAGACAAGGTCTTTGCTTAGTTGGTAGCCAAGGGGAGGTTACCGTGGTAACGCAGCACAAAGAAGCCGCTGGTGCTGAAGTCGCTGTGGAACTTGATGAGGATCTGATTGGCGGTGGTGGACACGCCCTCCTGGGCGGAGCTGCCGCTGAACTGGCCGATCTGAGGCGAGGCCTGGTCGGGTCCGTCCCTGCAGAGTGGATGAGAGAGAGAGGGAGAGAGGGGTGTGTGTGTGTGTGTGTGTGTGTGCGCGTGTGTGCATGTGTGTGTGTGTGTGTGTGTGTGTGTGTGTGTGTGTGTGTGGGAGGAAAGAAAAAGAGTAAAAGATAAATAGAGAGAGATTGAAAGAGTTGGGGAGTGTGGGTGAGATGTAAAAAAGCGGGTAAGGAGGAGAAGGGAAAGCATTTCAACAAATGCTCTTTGCAGAAACACCAGTGATAAGTTGTGAGGATCAAAGAGCAGGTCTGGTTATCCCCAAGCCTCTTCATAGACCCAGGAGTCATTCTGATGATCTGAGAGAAAGTTTCACATTAATCAACAGTGTTGGAGCAGGAACGTGCTAGTTGACTACTGAAGGGGTGGGCATATTTTAACCCCTCCAGCCATATTACATATTGATGGGGAGTGGTGGGAGGGAGGGGGGGATCGATTCATGTACGAATCGTGATTCTAACTTTTGCAATTCTGCATCAATGGGCAAAATTCAAAACTTTTGGAAGCATGTTTTTTTTTTAACGCAAAACACAACTCTAAATTTCTGTTAGGCCTATTTCTTTGTTGAAACTGTTACGATTCTGCACACGTATGTTTCTTTTATGAGGTTTTATGTTTACTATGCTGTCAAGTGGTGGAAAACTAAAAATCACAATGCACTGAACTGAAAATCGTGATGCATCAAAGCACTGTGAATCAAAATTTAATTGCATTGTAAGGACCCTGAAGCTTCCCTGCCCGTGATGGGGAGAAGGCTGATATTTCAGTGAAAGAGGTGGATATATCCATGGGTGTATGGTATACCTGTGTGTTCCCACACCTCCATTACTGTAGCTACAATATACCTTACTTCAACCACATGCCTACATTCTGAAAACCATACCACAGCCCTCAGGTCTTCTACTGCTGGTTTGTTAGAAGTATAATACCCCACTCAAAAGAACATTGGAGATGCAGCCTTTTTTAACTATGCTCCTAAATTGTGGAACATTCTGCCACAGAATATTAGAGAGGCGGGCTCTATAAGCATTTTCAAGTGATTGCTAAAAACGTATCTTTTCAGCTTAGCTTTTAAATAGCCTTCATTTTAACTGTTTAATTTGATTGTGTTCTTTTAATGCAGTTCACTTTATTTGCACATTCTTATCTTTCTATTTTTACATGATTAGATTATTTTAATGCAATGCATTTTGCTTGTTCTTTTATATGCATTTTATATGTTTGGTTTTTCTTACCTGTTTGCCTCAGAGCTGAGCTGCATGTTGTGTATGAAAGGTGCTATACAAATAAACGTTATTATTATTATTATTATTATTATTATTATTATTATTATTATTATTATTATTATTATCTCACACAATTTACGCACAATCATAACCTAACACAAAATATTTGTGTGACAACGGTCATATGTTTCAAGTTACTTTAAGTCTATCGGCTCCTTCAGACATTCATACAGTCACCGAGCACTTTATTAGGAACACCTTACTAATACTGGGTAGGTATCAGCTTTCAGCTCAATGTCAACCGGCTACCAAAGTGACATCCGCCTCCAGGTTGGACGTGTTGTGCATTCTGAGATGCTTTTCTGCTCACCACAGTTGGAAAGAAGTTATATGAGTTACTGCTGCCTTTCTGTCAGGTCCAACCAGTCCGGCCATTCTCCTCTGACCTCTCTCATCAACAAGATGTTTCCGTCCGCATAACTGCCGGTCACTGGATGTTTTTTGTTTTTCGCACCATTCTGTGTAAACTCTACAGAATGTTGTGCGTGAAAATCCCAGGAGATCAACAGTTTCAGAAATACTCAAAGCAGCCCGTCTGGCACCAACAACCATGCCACGGTCAAAGTCACTGAGATCACATTTTTTCCCCATTCTGATGTTTGATGTGAACATTAACTGAAGCTGCTGAGCTGTATCTGCATGATTTTATGCATTGCACTGCTGCCACATGATTGGCTGATTGGATATTTGCATGAATAAGCAGGTGTACAGGTGTTCCTAATAAAGTGCTCGGTGAGTGTATATTACACAAAAGATGCAAACACAAGAGGTTAGAGCAGCACAATGTACAGCAACAGCTAGGCAACAAAACAAGAACAAATCCTAACAATGATTTTCTATGAGAAGAACTTTCTCCGCTGAGGTGCGCAATAGAACTAATCATACTTGGTAAAGCCATTGGTGAGGCACACATTAGCCACAGGCCGCAGGACACAGGAGCACCGTCACTAATGAACACACAAGATCACCTTTAAACCCTTATAAGAACATTGGCATGATCTGTATGTGAAATGAGTCGCATTATACCAGGTCTCGTCTTCCCACACGCTACACCCAACACATGTCACATGGAAGAAAAGATTCATGCCTGAACACGGTACTTTTCCATTATATTTAATTGCCGCTTTTTACAGTAGAGGCATTTCATTAGTGGCACTATCAGGTGGCTACAGGCCTATTCATCTGAACTACTGCATCTTTGTACCTTTTTGTACTTTTAATATCCTATATATTAAGAAAAGTCTTATTACGGTTTCATTTTAGAGTGATCAGCGAAATGGGAGACGGCAGTCAGGCAGGGAAATGAAATGTTGCTATCAGGGGACAGACTGTTTATGCGCTATTTCATTTGAAAACAGTAGTGCCAGTAGCTCCCTCCTCCCCTACTGTATGGCAGCACCAGACGCTGGAAGGCATTTCCCTCCTGTATCGCCCATGAGGACAGGTCCATGACTGCCTGAGGCTTACCATACTATAGAGAGAGGTAGAGAGAAAGACAGAGGAGGAGAGAGAGAGAGAGAGAGAGAGAGAGAGAGAGAGACAGCTGCTGGAGTGTCGGGAGGCAGGCAGACAGCTCCGGTGAAAGTATAGCCTACTGCTGTACAATTATCTGTCAAGAGCTAAAGTTTCTAACTCTTTCTTCATCCACACAAACATCCAAAAACTCACTCAAAACTGTTCTGTTTTCACGCTGATACACATTTCTGTCTTTTTACATAACACTCACTGGAGCGCTGGAGCTGTGAAGGAAGAAGTGTTTAAAACATCTACCGCAGGTTTAGTGCGAGAGCAGGGGAAGAGGGAAGTTCCCACAGTAGATATAGGAACTTGTCAGCGAGACAGTTGGAGGTATACACAGTGACCTGGGCTTTTCTTCACTTTCTTTGACTTTATTTCATCATGCACCACTCCATTCATGGCGTGTTAGCACAGGCAACTTACGCAAAGACAAAAAACAAGAATTCACAGATGTCCAGACAAAAGTCAAAGTATTAAGATGGCTGTTGGCTCATCTAATATGGATGTCACATCAAACACTGTGAGCAAAACCTGCCCACCTGGCCCAGGGCCTTGACATTTTGTCAGTTGTTGAATTCATCATGTACAGCTTTTGAGCTTGCCAATACTTAAAGGGTAACTTCGGTATTTTTCAATAATAATAATAGTAATTTTCCCAACTGTGGGTGTCTAAGTAACTAATGGGGACAACAATTTTTGAAATTGGTCCAGTATTGAGCGAGACCGCTTCAGCTGGCAGCCGCGAAACGGGCTGCAATGTAATCCGACGGGGCAAATGTGAAGCGTTAATGTACGTCCACTAAAAGTGCTTGTTTTGCCACTGACAGGCTCAGATTGTTATTATAAGTGTCTGACAACATTATGGAAAGGACAGAAAGGAAACGTACTTCCTTACCTTTAGCCAGAGCCGTTCTGCCTTTAGCTCTTCATCCCTATACTCTGGCTCAAATAAATACGGGCGGCCATCGAATTCAAAGGCCTCTTCCATGTTGTCGAAATCAGCTAAATATTCAGCCATGACTTAGAAAATATTTTAGATAACACTGAGCTACGATTTCTGTACTCCAACACAACAAACTCCCCCCGGCACTCCTCTCTCCAACTCTCACTCACTTCCTGCAACAACTAAGCTCTCGTGACACTTGAGCGAGACTTGGTTACACACAGACCGGATCAAGCATAAGGTAAGGAAGTGCGTTTCATTTCTGTATAGCGTCCTTTCCATAATATTGTCAGACACTTGTTGTCCCCATTAGTTACTTAGACACCCGCAGTTGGGAAAATCCAGGTTGAAAAATACCAAAGTTACTCTTTAAGGCAAAAACACAGCCTAAAACAGAATGTTATTCCGATAATCTCAGATCTTTCCCAAAGTGAGAAACCAGAGGAACAAGACTTGAGTCAAACAAATCTATCAGGAGCTGCTACATTAGCAATGCACTATATATGATACAAACCTTGAGGAAACTTTGACAGCACCCAGATTTTCCGGGGATATAGGTACATTTTGTGGTCCATAACTGTTAGTACTAGTGTAAAATCAGCCCCATTGGGTTGTAAAGCTCAAACTAACAATAATAATAATTCACAGACAGCCTCCCATCTATTGTCAATGAAGTGGCTCTGGAGAGCGCTACTTGATAACATCAAAGATGAGGTTTCTCCGGGAAAACGCTGTCCACAAACACTGAGCTGTCCAATATCATACTAATGCCACTTGTTCTTAGAGTGGATTTTCCCTTTAAACCTACACCTCTATACATAGAAAAGTGTTTGTTTGATGTGTGCCATAGGCCAATGAGTGATGAGTTACGGGTTGGTGGAGAGAGCGAAAAGAACTTACCACACAGTGATGTAGTCGTAGATTGGCTCCGTGTTGATAACAGAGAAATTGATGTAGATGCCGTACCCCGGAGGCACCCGGACCATCCACATGCAATCCTGGAAGTGGGGATACTCGGCCGGGTGTCCAGGAGAGTAAATCGTGCCGTTCATGGATGTTATATTCCCACCGCAGAGAGCTGGAAGGAGGGAAAAGAAGTCAGAGCGGCTGGATAAAAACGCCAAGCCCGTCTTTGATTTACCCCGAGTCGTAAAACTTGCTTTTATGGCTGTACCGCCGCTAACTGTTGATAAAACAAACCATAACGGCATGTTATTGGGTTATCACTGAGATAATACGGGGTGTATGCACCTGTAAGAGACAACTCAAGGGGATGGTTACTGGGTGCCGTGAAGTTGATGACACTGAGTGCTTCTGACACTAAAACTCCCCTGTCATAACCCTTCAGAGGGAATGTGTTAAAATTTGACTTTGAACTGGGGAGTCGAAGCCAAAGCGCTGCCCTCAGGTTCAAATAAGCCAGGGAGAATGGGGTATCTATGGAGCAAAACAAAAATATTTACCACTTTCTCAGACAAATATAAAGCTGGCTCCTGGACTTTGAAAGCATGTTATGGGTTTCCCAAATATTCTCTAAGGATTAAAACAGCCTTGGGGAACTGCTTCACTCGACTATAGCCGTGATGAATGAAAAGCCTTAATTCATAATGACTGGGCAGCATCTGAGGTGAATCTCCTTGAAATTTACTGCAGAGAGGCATAATCAGCATTGTAATAAAGACTTGAGAATGCTCCATATATCATTATAATGGGTTGTATAGTTTTATAGTTCAGTAAAGTGATACTAAGTTGCCGATAAAATATGAGTCTGATGCTTTAGGAGGGGGCTAGACTACAACAAGACAAAGGATTTATAATTCATAACCATATACACAAAAAAATAGTTTCAAAGACCTTGGGGTTTTTTTAGTGGATAAAAAAGATGGAGATGCAATCCCCATTTTAGCTTTAGTCTAGGAGGCTAAATCACTGTGTCAGAAACCAGCCAGTAGTCTGCATGGCTCTCCCATGCTGCTGTATTAAAACACTTTCCCATTGTCCGCTATAGAGTTTAGGGAAAACGCAAGAGAAAGCACATTTGATGATACCAAATAATATTTATTCTATTTGTTAATAATTACTTGTAGGTTAAGCATTCAAGTATTGGTGGTGCAAATGTAACAGATGGTTCAGCATTTTTATTTTTTTTTAACATAGTTTGGGGGGGAATCTTGTGTGCGCAGGACAGACACTGGCTGGGGGACACCTGCTGTGTTCGTAAGAGACACTGGCCAGTCACCTTCGCAGCGAGGTATGGGGTGATTCCAGTTTCTGCTGATCCCATGCAGACAGGTGAGAGAGGCCTCTCCCAGCAGCGTGTAGCCCGGCAGGCACTCGAACGAGATGGTCATCCCCACGCTGTAGTCCTGACCGATCACTATGCCGTTCCGAAACGGCCGCGGGTCCGGACACCGCTGCAGCTCGTACGCTGGGAACACACACAAAATGTAGACTCGTTGAATCGTAAATCAGATATTTGTAAGGTTATCATACATACAAAACTAGTGTCTATGGTGACCTCAGAAAACCAGAGCCTGAGCCTGTAAGCTGCCCTAATCTCGAATCACTGTTGTCGTCGGGTGGAAACCTCGATTTTCACGTTTTAACTTAAATTGAAGGATTACATGCTCCTCTACTGGTAGAGAAAATTCTGATGAAATTCCGATGAAAGCCATTCAGAAACCCATGGGATATACTGAAATATGCGTGATCGCCAAGCTGAAAACAAGGCCATTTTTCTTAGTTCCTGACAAGCTCACATTTCGGAGATGCAAGGGTTTCACCCGACAGCAGCGATATACTGTAAAAGTGGAGTCAGATTAGAAGTCCGTTACTGCGACACCAAATGGGCTCTAACACATAAAATAACATAAAATAACTCTCTGACATGACCATTGCAAGGCTATTCAAGGCTATGTACTATTGAATTTTTTTTTTTTTTTCTTGACAAACTGAAAAAAAACCCAAGGTCGCGGCAAAACACAAAACACTGGAACTGACAATGGGTTATCTTCAAGGCTTTTGGTAAGTGGCTCAAAGAGTCTGCGACCTTACAGCCCTCATCTTAAAAACAGCCTCTCGATGTCTCAAAAGAGGCCGCCACTGCCTCTCTCCCTTGTAGAATTTGCGCTCCATAACCTCTTGTAACCTTAAGACCTTGGTGAATACGTCTGGCCCTGCAGCACCAATCTCTGTCCCCTGTCCGTATCTAACCTGACTGATGTTCTTTTAAGTGTCCTATTAGCAACCTCTCTTCCCCATCCTTGGCCGCCACACTGATAACACTCCATTTTAACTCTACCGCAAGGACCAATCTTGGCCCCTCACCCTGGTAGACGATGTGGAAGCCTGGTTTGTTCTGAGAGTAGTCGCTGTGGAAAAAGAGAGTGGTCTCGTGGGTGGTGCTAAAGAGGGAGTTGGGCACCACGGCACCGCTGAACCGATCAATCACTGTCCCCGTTTCCAGGCTCCCGCTGCGCACCTCCAGGTAGTCGTGAACCGGCTCCGTGGAGAAGTTCAGAAACTGCAGGTGGATCCCTGAAAAGTTGAAAGCGGGGGAGGAGACAAACACAAGAATATATAAATAACATCGCACTCCTCGAATGCATAGGTTCCTTTCAAGTCCATACTAGGAAAGTTCCTGGTATGGATATTCAGTGCCGACATGCATGAAAGCAGCAGTTCGATTTTTAACACAACTGGTGGAACTGAGAGGAGAGGAGAGGAGAGGAGAGGAGAGAACAATGCAGAACAGAGCAGCACAGAAGAGATTAGAACAGAGTAGGAGAGAGAAAAAGGAGAGGAGAAGAGAGGAGGAAAAGAGGGGAGATGACAGACCGAAGCCGATGGGGAGTTGGACTCTCCAGCTGCAGTCCAGGCTGCTCTGGTAATTCCCTGGGAAGCCTGGGCTGAGGATGACGCCGCTGAAGTCTGTCATGGAGCTGCCGCACTGAGCTAAGGGAGACCAACCAAGGAGAAAGAACATGTCACTTCTCCACAGAACGGGTGGATGGGGGGGGGGAAAAAAGGAAAAAATGACTGGGGAGGTGATTGAGAGGTTGAATGTGGTGGAGGGGGTGAATGGTGGTGTGGTGTGTCTTTGTGTGCGCGCGTGCGTGCGTGTGTATGGGCTTGTGTACACGCATGATGTATGTGTGCAAGAGAGAGAAGGAACAGCCTCGAGGTTGTGTGTGTGTGTGTGTGTTTACAACTCGGCTGGTGTGCGTGTGTGTGTGCACGTCCCTGCTCGTGCGCGTGGGGCGTTCGTGGAAAAAAAAAAGCTCGACTCGGGAACATTCCCTGTTTTGCGGCGCTTTAAATTAAAATAAATGGAGGAGTCGATATTCAATACGGCGTCACGCGGTTTTGTGCAGAGGTGTTGATTACTTCACCCTCCCCCTGCAACATCTCTTCTCTCCTCCCTTCCTTGACTGCGCCGCGCAACACTTCAGCTCGCTGTGAAGGTTACACTCATCCCCCTTCTCCCATGGCACATACCCTGCTCTTATGTAAACACCCATGTGTAATGCAATTACAGCCACCAGAGGCATGAATGTAAACTCGTGGCTAAATCATTCCTCTCTTCCCACCCCCCCACCCCCACCCGACAGGCCCATTTATGTGCTAAGTGGTTGGAAACACAAGGGGTATTGCCTCCGTGTCTTAAGGGACCACCAGCCAGCACCAGAATAAGGCAAGAGCCATCCTGGGATTTAATAGTGCTGCCGGTGGGGGAAACTGTTGACCTGTCTGTATGGGAGAGGAGAGGAGAGGAGAGGAGAGGGGAAAAGAGAAGAGAAGAGAAGAGAAGAGAAGAGAAGAGAAGAGAAGAGGAGAGGAGAGGAGAGGAGAGGAGAGGAGAGGAGAGGAGAGGATGAAGATGTTATGCTGTTGGTGCAGGGGCACGCGACCACTTTGATGTGAGTTTATCAGCAGCAAAATGCACGCAGTTCCGCGGGTGTTGGGGGGTGTGTGTGTGTGTGTGTGTGTGTGTGTGTGGAGGAGCCGGGCTAACGAGCGAGAACAGGGAACACACACGTCCAAGAGCAGGCCTGTCATCAGTAAAGCTGGGATTTATTTCTGTCCGTGTGCTCATTTCTGTCCGCGTGTGTGCGCTTCCGTGTGTATGTGTGCACCGCAAGCATATGTGCGCACTGCGGTGTGTGTGCATGCTTCCGTGTGTGTGTGTGTGTGTGTGTGTGTGTGTAATTGGGGGCAACAGAACAGTGAGGTGTCAAAAGAGAAAGTGGAGCACTTCCTTAGTAATCTCTTGAATCTATCACTGTGGCAATCAACATCTGAGGAACTGTCAGGGGAGACTAGAGGCTCTCATCAGGGGTATCAGAAATCAAACAACACAGAGATGGAGCAAAGCCTTATTGATTTTCAACTCAAGGGGAAAGCAAAAAAAAGAATTCATAATCCCCACCTCCTCCTCAATCTTACAATGAAATTGTTGCTCTCCCAAATAGAATAACAAGTCCTCTGTGAGGGCATCGATGCATGTGCGGGGCTGTGTGTGTAAGCGTGAGGAAATGAATGAGACGGGAGAAAGAGAGAGGAAGAAAAAATGAGAGAAAAAGACAATAAGAAAAGGTGAATGCGAGAGAGAGAGACAAAGAGAGAGAGAAGAGGAGGAGACATTGAAAGAGAGAGAGTGTCTGCATTTGATGCCACAAATTTGGTTTTGTTATCTACTATATGACCTCATTGAAACCTGCCAGACTGTACAAAAGAATACATTACCTAAACACAGAGGTACGGGGTAATTCCACCTTCTGACAGGACCAGGCATGCAGGTAATATATGCATTACCCTGTTCGGGGAAAAACAACAACAATCTATTCACCAACACCAAACTACTGTAATGTCACAAAGCAAAAGAAAAAAAAAAGAGAAAAGGAGAAAAATACACCAAGAGATCAAGCAAAAACAGCAGGTGCTCGCAGCAGGTTTAAGTCCTGTCCCATGGATTTCTGGGGTTAGTGAACATATTTTGGATTTTTCCAAATCTTCCTCTCAAGGTCTTATGTGTAAATATTTGATGGTATCAAGAGTAGCATGGGGACCTCTTACTGTTAGATGGGCAGTTAGAGCACCACCTAGAGTCTGACTACAGAGAGAGGCTACAGCTTGAGAGAAAGAAACAATCTGACTTGCATAGTATTTTTTTTTTTTTACATGAAAAAAGAAACTGAAAACATTATAAAAGGTTAATCTTCTGTAAGCTGTTAATATTACTGTGTTTGTTTCTGTCCATCCAAGTTTTTGTACAGTCTATAAAGGTTTCCTGCAGCCAAGAGGCATGTAAAAAGCATGAATGCATATCCAATGCGCATCCCCCAACCTACCCACACACCCATCCAGCAAAGCCTCCACATAAAATACACACACACACACACACACTGGACACAGGCAAAATCACTTAGAGGACTCCACCAGTGCTACTGCTTTTGTTTCTAGAATGGCCCCTGGTGTATTTCTGCTGTTCAGAGTTTCAGCCTGGAGATGTGTACAAGAAGTTGCCGGTTGGTCCGCCGAGCATGTGAAAAGAAGCGAATGCCCTAGCCGGTGAAAAAGTCAATGTGGGATTAGCGAGGCGACTGTTAACACCATCCATCGCCCATGGCCTTGGAAGGTTCTACAGCTCAAAACGTCACGGCTATCTACTCCGGGGAGGATTGGCAGAAGCTAAAGCTGCTTTGTAACAGACACACACAAATACACACACACACGCAGACAAGCACGCAAGCACACATACACAGATCCACATACACACCTATAGATAAAGATGCAAGCATAAACACATGGTCACCCCCCCCCTAACACACACACACACACACACACACACACACACACACACGCACGCGTTCTCTCTTGCTCTCTCCCACATACACACATTCTAGAAAAAGTCCTTACTAGCCCAGCCTTGACAGATTCATCCTTTGGGGTATTCCCTTGAAATTGTCACTCCAGGCAGGTAGATATGATTCACTTATTATAACTGCGAGAGGGCTGGATTTCTGCTTTACCGGCACTGCATGCTTCTCCCTACCTGTAATGTGAAGCCTTGATCGCACTGGAAGGACACCATATCACCCACGGTGTAGCGGTCACCCACTTTCTGACCGTTACTGGGGGGCACCGGCTCTGGGCACGAATCCAAACCTATTGCTTAGGACAGAGTCACAACACACAAGTGTAGACAGCGATCATTCTTCCGCACAAAATGGCCACAGCAAAGACCTGTAACTGCTCAATGCGTTTGATATGCTGAACAATAAATGCCCCATGCAGTCGATATAGCGTGAATTATAGAACATTCATTCATATTCAACAGGAACATTTAATCACCTAATACCTGTATGGAGAAGGGATCATAATTCAATTAAACCCAAAAGTTTTAACATGTAATTACACAGTGCTTCATTTTAATGTGCTTGTAATTGCATAATAATTGAGTTAGGAGGGTTTTTCTTCTCATCATAATGTTGGGAAACTGGGACAAGCCACAAGGCTATTCTACTGGTGGTTGTAATCGCAAAATCCTTCCGACTATGATCTGAAGCAATCACTGTGAAATTACAAAGCAATCCCTGAAGTATTGCTTGACAGAAGCATTGAGCCCTATTGGAAAAAGTGATTACAGCACCACTGCCCAGGTACTGAGTCCTGAGAATGTGTTTTAATGGCTTAAAGCCAATAACGGTTGCAACTTTGGGCTAGATTAATACATGGTACTTGAGTTAAGTGAAAGCCGCACTCACTCTTAGAGAGACTTTGAAATATAGAGTCAAGTTTCAATTTCATATATCCCAGAGGTCAATGACCAACAAAATGGATACAAATTCACAGATGCAGCTATTGTATTAGTCCCACACTTTACTTCATGCTTGATGCACTCCTGCTGCACTGTTAATCAGTGCGAGGTAGCGTTTGAAAAAATTTAATTTTGCACCATTTTAATCTGCCGGGTACAAGTAATGGTCTGTCAATAAATTGTTTGAAACTCCTATGCCTATTTGGTTGTGTAAAATTGAGATAAAATGGGATGCTGTGCCTGCTGCAGATGTAATACAAAATAGATGAATGAAAGGGGGCTTCTATCATAAATATGAAGAGCAAAGTCTCAGTTTTCTCCCCTACTGCAGTGTATAATTAGTAAGCAGGCTGCAGGGGAAGAGTTAATGGGAAGGTGGACATGCACAAACATACATAATATGCATGCACAAAAAAAGAACACATACACGCACACACACACACACACACACACCAGCCCACTCAAAGAGGTAACAGGTCCACAGAAGTGGGTGGGTGGTTGGATAAAAACATGACAATAGGAATGGTCCCAAAACAAATCAACATCACAGCCAACTGGAAATCTATTGAACAGTGGGAGGGTGGTCACACAATACTGTACAACAGTAAAGGTTAGACAGTAGAATGGAGTGGGAAGGCACAGTCACCTAAGAGGTGTAGAGCAGAAAGTAACGGGAGGGCAGTCAAAGTTAAACCAACTAAGAGCTAAAGAGGGAAGTGGGTGGGTGCTGCAGCTGTGACTTTTTCTCATAGTTGAGTTTGAATAAAGCCATTGTCATGAGAAATTCAATCGACATTTCTTTATATTTCTAAGAGTTTCAAATTCTGTATCAATTTCAAGGGGCTGGGCTTTTTTTGACAACTGACTAAATGCTTGCAGAACAGTGCTTGCTGGCATTTTCTACAGTATATGGCTGCCATATGAGTTAGGTTTGTCATCAAAGAGTAACACAGCCATAAAATCAACAGTTTCATGAAGTTATCATGTGGCCTAACTGCAGGGAACAAGCAGCTTTCCCGAGGCAGCGTTCTGTAAAACTAGCAAACTGTTCCACAAAGCTGTGCACTCATTCACTTCAATGGTGCTTCAAGTACTAATGAAAAGTATCTAGGCTATTTGGTGCATAAGTACAGGATGTTTGGGCAACTTTGTATCTGTGTTACAGAAAAAACCTCCACATCATATCTGTGGGTTTGAGGCTATGTCAATGAGGCGAACAGGGGAACTACCATACCAGATTTGATTTTCCAGCCTAAAATTTTAGTTCCCTTGAGAGACTGAAGATGATTTTCCACATTAAAAAAAAATTTAAAAAATCCACATTCTGTACAGTTCAACAGCGCATGATGACATTTAAACCTAATTATCAATTTATTTGAATGTGATCTTAGCTCCTTGGCTCCCTAGTTGATCAGCTGCCTTAATTTCTTCTACGGAGAATACAGTATGTTAGTCTACCTGGCCTGATAGTGAGCATTAGCAACTGAACCATTAGCAAACACAGTTTACAGCATAAATAGAATAGAAGCACTGCTTATACAACAATGTGCAGTATATATTGCCATACATTACTGTATGGCAGCAGTCCATGCAAACTAATAGATGAAGAAGTCAGAAGTGTGTTATCTCTTTATGTGATTTAATTGAAACTCTTTGCCTAACAAAGAGGATTATGGGAGATTAAAATCTCAGCTAAAATATGAAGATTTACAGTTTAATTTAAACATTCACAATAATACAACTGGTACTTCTTTTTATTAATTAGATACTGCTGAATAAAGAATCTGCACCATTTAAAAAAACAAAACAAAAAAAACCTTCTAATGGGTAGACACACACAACAGCCAAATGAAAGTTGGAATGCAGAGAGGAGTGAGACTGTTGTGTGACACAAAAGAATTAAGTAGGAGCTGGAAAGAAGAAAACAGTCAAATAATGTTGTGGGAGGTTGGTTGCAAAAAATAGAGCGAGATAATGAAAGCTACATGGCAGAAGTAGAGGCAAAATATGTCGGTCACGCAACACACAATAGTTTACTAAGAGACAAAAAAAAGTCTAAACTGCTGCGAGGGTGCACACAAGTACAACCGCAAACTGAAAGTTAGAGTTTACAAAGCATAGTACTGTGGCTATACACTGTCAACAGCACAGCCAACTGAGAGTTTAAGATAAGGAAGAAGTAGGTGGGTGGTGACATGCACAGCGGAGTGGAGTGGAGCGGGGAGAATGTATGAAATACAACAGCTGTATGAAATACAAAAGCTACTGTCTCGGCCATTTAGTAGCTAATGGTATTTTGAAACATCATCATCACCAGCACCAATATCACTATTATGATCATCCCATCATGATTACCATTTGTCATCCCCCTCATTATCATTCATCATCACCATTCTCATCCTTCATCATTATTATGATCATCATAACTTTGCTACCTAAATAAACAGCACAAAAATATGTCTAACCAATTTGCCAACCAAGCTGATCTGCACCATTACCTGAGAATATCAAAATCAGGATAAGCAGCAAATATAATACATTTGCACTAGGACACTGTTATAGTGTAAGACTTAGTGAATGCCGCCTGGATAATAACAAAACATAGCACGGTAATAGCGGCAGGAGCAAGATTTGCAAACAATTGGACAGTCTGGTGAGCTGGAGTCCAGACATTGTGGAGGTTTGCAAGGAGCGAGTTAAGCAGGGTGACGGCTCTCAGTAAGAAGCTGTGGTGACGGGTGGTATTGGTCTTAATGGACCGGTAAAGTCACCCAAAGGAAAGATTTTAGAACAGATGGCTGCCTGGTTGGGCAGGGTCGGTGCCAATCCTCCTTGCCCTTTTCTTCCCACTGCCCTGTGCATTTCATTTGACGGCATTTGTAGCTAAAATCTAGAGTGTATAGAGATCAGTTGGCTGGCCATGCAAATGCGAGCAGAAATGAGACAGCATGAGATACAAAGACGCATCCAGATGGGGTGCAGAATAGAGGAAAATTGCTGTAAATTGGCAAAATAAAGAGGAACCTGAGCACTGAGGGGAGATTGGTCACAAAGATAGAAATGCGTAACGAATAGTTGCTCAGAGCAATGCGGCCTGATCACACAGACACAAATGTTTACCAAACGGCAGAGAGCAGCAACATATGAGAGGCATGCTCGCAAATACGATGGCGACAGGGCGGGCAGAAAGGAGTCTGACTCGGGCCTGGTTTACAGGCGGCATCGGTGGAAGGTGACAGGGCGGCGATGGCAAAGTGTGAGACAGACAGTGAGGAAAGAGCCTACTGTGAGACATGGCAGTGAAGCGATTCTCAGCAGTAGGTGGTGGCGGTGGCGGTGGTGATGGGGGGTTGGGGGTTGGTTCAGAAAGGAAAGAGCCCACTGAGAGACAAGACTATGAAGCGGTTCCAAGCGAGGGGAGGGTGGTGTGGAAAGGAAGAGCCGACTGCGAGAGACACGACTGTGGAGTCGTTCTCAGCAGCGGGGCGACGCGCACAGACTGACACAACAGAGAGAGAAGGCATTTAGATTCGAATGACAGCAATGTTTTTTTTATGCCGCTTTTGCTATCGGAGCTCATTTTTGCAGACTGACTGCTCTGTTCGTTTGACTCGGAATTCATTGATTTCACTTAGAAACATGCTATTCTTCGACTGGCCACATTAGGCATGGCATCCCGCACTTGCTGCATGTTGGCAGAGCTCTTATTACGCCATTTGCTGCCTTGGCGCTCCCACAACCCCGCAATTTTATCTGCATATTATGGAGTTCAACTCTTCTCCACGCTTATTTTCCCTGCATTTGTGCCTTCTCACTGCCCTCGCTGTACTCACTGCCCTCGAGTGACAATGGGCCTCCCACGGTCACATATTTCTACAGTCAGAAAATAGATTGAATGTGTAGGGTGAATGGTCACTGACAGACAAGCATGCCGAACAGAAAAAATGTGAGAGAGAGAGAGACAGAGAGAGAGCACTGAGCGTGGACAAGTCTATGGATGAGTGCAACCCGGAGAGAAAGAGACAGAGACAGACTAAAATTATCCTGACATTAGAAGAAACAAGGAGTCAAAATGCCATATAGACATGTAAAGAACAGTGGGAACAAGCGGACACTGAGGGAACACCTACTGAGAGACAAGTCAATTGAGCAGCTAAATGAAGGAGGATGGAAGTCCGGCAGCTTGAAGCAAGGACTCTGCAGAGCAGCTCCAAGCCATGGGGGGAATAATCACAGATAGAACAAGATACTGAGCCAGACAGCCGGGCTGACAGGTAGTGAAGGCGGACAAGCAGATAGGAAAATAGAAAATTAGAGATGCAGTCAGAGAAATAGGGTTACAGGCATGCAGGAAGAGAAACCGACTTCCACTCACTCACTCATTCTCCGTCTCTCTCTTTCACTCTCTCAGTCCCTCCACCTGTGCCAGCCAGACAAGCTGCCGCTCTCGTTTCTCATGCCCGTGTACGGTACGGCAGCTGGAAGCCGGTGGCAGGTAGACGCACAGAGACGTGTACACAGACAAACTGACAGGCAGGCAGGCAGGCAGACAGACAAGCCGTCTCTCTCTCTCTCCTCATACCTGTGTACTCCAAGTGGAAGCCCGCGGCTGAGACGCTGATGTCGGACTGGAAGGTCAGATACAGGTTGTTGGAGGTGCTGTTCAGCAGTTGGGGGATGGTCGTACCTGTAATCACACATAAAATATACAGAAGGCTGTCCAATATATAGAATGTTGTTCCTTCTGCTATATAGTCCTGCAGTCACACATATACCAGTAGTAGTTCTGCTGCAGATTCATTATGCTTTCTGTTGCAGTCCTATACCAGAGCCATACTTTGACAGAGTCTGAACATTGCGGCTCTGAGCAGCAGCCATGTCAGCTCCATAACCTTGCTCTGTTGATAAGTAACTTATCACTGTATTGTATGTCAGCTCTATTTGACAGTGCTAGGTATCTCACTATAGCAGTGATATGGAGGTCATCCTTTCAAATCGACGCTCACAGCACAAGGTGACAAAAGGTTCTACCTATAACTATATAACTACAACAAGCATACAGCTAAATAGATCACACTATAGATGCTGCCTCTATTATACCTTATAAAAGTGTAAATCATGTTCCACACACTTCCTCTATACTCTCAGAAGAGCATGCACCGTGGGGGAATTCACAGAATATTCAGTATGCGTGGCACCAATGAGGTCTATATAATTTTCTGTATTCCAGCCCTATGTCTTGAGCAATTTGCATGGAGACTCTTACATATAATCAAAGGTTCCCCCAGGATAAAATTGATTGCTGGCTATTTAAACTCCCCCAGCCTTTCCACACCACAGTGCTGCCCTGTGCAGTGAGAGAGCCACACTGTGGAGCTATTACGATATGTAAAGAGTTTTGTTCCAAAATGAGATATCCGCCATTTGAGAAATTTGACACCTAGTCTCACAAAAGTGATAGCTGATATGGAGGCAAAACTCATTATGCTACACCAGTGCTTCTTAAACTAGAATTCAGAATCCAAAATGAAGTGAAGGCCTGTTTCTAGTGGGTTACCACGTGGCAAGAGCGCCAGTTTCATTACACTGAGGCCTAAGGCAACACTAAATTTCTAAAATCCCAGGCCAAAATAGGGCATAGAATACGAAGATAACCACTGCAGAGAAAAGTACAATGTGTGGGGAAGGGGTCGATCTTTCTCCTTCTTTGACTGGGAGCTTAACAGGTTTTAAGACAGCACTCTCAAAGGACGTGCCAAATGTCATCAGCTCCATCACCACATCTGTCTGCTGCTCAGACACGGGAGGCTCTGTGACGTTTGATTGAAATTCAGGCGGGAGCTGACAAGTAAAATTCAGTTGCATCGGTTTTACCTGAGTAGCTGCCGAGCCTTGGAGCGTTGCCATCAACCCCGTCGAAAAAATCCAGCGAGTCCCAGTTGTGTTCCGTGGCAAAGGTCACAACTTGAATCTGAAAGGGAAAGATAATTTAATACAAACGATGGAGAGACGAAGAAAAAAAGCATGAAAAGTGGATTATCTTCCAAACATCAAAAAAAAAAAATCACAAAAACCAAGGATATTTACATGGAGCAAAATGGCTGACTTATTAATAATTACAAGGGGGTTGATTAAAAATGAATCCACCCCAGAACTCCTTTAAACTCCCATCAAACATTTTACTCCTAAGGTCTCCAACTGTGTCCTCTCACTTGGATGCCGGCTCCCTCGGGAACAGAGATTTTCCAGGCACAGTTCAGATAGTTGGCGTACGGCTCTGGGTATCCAGGAGAGAGGATGGTCCCCTTGCGTTCAGTTAACACCCCGCCGCAGGGAACTAGAGCGAGAGCCAGAGATTGAGAGAGAGAGAGAGAGGGAGAGAGAGAGAGAGAGAGAAGGAGAGTCAGTCACGACAGAGTTCAGACTGAAGTGATGTGAAGTCTACGCACACACACCTGCAGATCCAGGAGTGGGCAGGGGGGCACAGCGGGGGAAGGAGGAGGAGATATGAGCCCGCAACAGCACCATCGCACGTTTAAATGTGCACTCCTTCAAAATGAAGAGGAAGTAATTTTCCAGAGGTATGCGATAAACATTTCACCTATAGGAATCCTCGAGGTTAATAGAATGTATAGGCAGCATATATATATATATTTTAAGCTTTACTTATCGTCCAAATGGAATGCGTGCGCGTGTGTGTGTATTTGTGTGTGTGTGTGGGGGGGGGGGGGGGGGGGGGGGGGGGGCAAGGGAGGGAGCACGGGGCTTGCAAATATGCCGACTGTATACTGTAAAAGACAGGAATAGATTCATCAATCATGCATGCCTGAATCATGCAGCACAGTTCTATCATGTTGATGCCTCGTTGCACAAGTGAATACTAACATCTAAATCTACCAGTGGGGTTTTTAAGTCATGCAGATGGATTTTCAGACAGGCACTGATTAAATCAAGCTAGACTGAGAAGCTGGGAACCATGTAAATGCTACATTCAACATCATTTCAGCCCAGGAGAGAGTCTATACGAATGTGTGGCTAGAAAAAATCCTCCCCGAGGCATTAGGTGCACAGAATGGAGGACAGTACTTGTGTCACAAATTAATTAAATCAAATAGGAAATAGGTGTGTGTACCCTATATATGGCATAGCTGCGAATGCCTGGATTCTGCATGAATGTTTGTTGAATTATTTGATATACCGTAATTCTATGGGCTGACAATAAGACCTAAGACTCTTATCAATAAGATTAGAGTCCTCAGGATGTAAAACCTGCACTGGCAATGGATGACAGCCTGATTCTGTGTATTCATATACTGTTTGAGATCTAGCTACAAAGCTACAGATGTGCTTTATTTTACGGCCATGCTGTCAGTTCTGAAGCAGAAAATGCTTGTTGTTCCCAGAAAATCATCTTGTGCCATGAGTAATTTTGTCTGTCTTTGTCATTTTAATTCTCAGTGGGGTTTAACATGGAGGTGACACCACAGATTAGGGGGCAGGACACACTCTTCTCTTGTTCCATGCAGAGGGAAACAGTTGTACCCTGAAGTGCAATTTCATCTCTCGCAGGCCATACAAATCACATATTTCAATTCTGAGTGCGAGTCCTGTCTTAGCACACCTTGTTTCCAACAGTGCCACGAGGAATATATTTGTCAAGCCTCTCCTAATGCCGTGTTGAACTGGAATCACTGGCCAGGTTGTGCTGACAATGTCAGGCACCATGATGTACTTAAGAGGCAAACTCATTTTTAGATAACTTTTCTTACTCTGACAATCCCAGTTAAATACAGACCTGAAACCTTTGCTTGCTGCATACGTTGCAGTGTCAGATTCTCTCAAAATGGCACTCAGCACAATATGGATTGGGTCATGTAATGGAAAGTAATGTACATTATAGCTCCAGTGAGGTAGAAGAAAAAAAAAAGAAAAAAGCTTAATGACAGAGCCACAATTTCCTTATTGCTTTTCATACAATATGGGTGCCAATTAGCCTTTCATCCAGCCAACAACGCTTTGCATGGTGTTTGGCTCCAGTTTTGTCCATAATGGACTGTGGTAACCCAGGCATGCAGACAGGAATCCATTAGATTGCTAAACATGACAAAACCTAGAACAAAATGCATTCCCTTCCAATTGAAATGTAAGCTTTGCTGGCTACTTATTGAAACAAGCGGTGACTTACTGGACTGTTATAGACAGCCATCAAAATCACACACTTTGAGGAGAGAGGAGGTGTAATGTAGAAATATGTGTCCTTTTCCATTGTTGCTGTGCTCTGTTGAGATCCATTGTTATGCTGTCACCAGCTGGTGTGTATTTGTCGGACATCTGTTAAGCCACCCTGTGTATTTCGACATTCATTTCATGACAGATATCCTGCAAAGATGAAGTGATGGAAAAATCTACAACCAAGCCCACTGACTCAAACCCACTTACTCTTTTATTCCTTTCTTCCCTCACTCCTGATACAGACACAAGAGCTCCCTAGATTTTCTAAGGATGTAACTGCCAGTTGGGGGAACAATGCACTTCTTATCTTCTTCTACATCCATCGAGGACTTTGTTAATCAGACCTCTGATGTTCAAGTTTACCCAGCTATTGTATTAAACACTTCTCCTACGGGACCACAAGCAAAGCTGTCACCCAAAAGGGAGAAAGTCCTTGAGATGTTCAACACAGAGGGAATGTGTCCTCACAATGAGGGACCAGATGCTATTATTCAAGGACAAGGGTTTAGTCTGTACAGGTCAATGATAATCACTGTTTTCGATATCCATCAGCCACTGGAGGATTTGATTTGAAAGACAAAAAAGACAAGGGGGAGATAAGAGACAGAAAGAAAGACAGAGAGAAAAATATGCTACTTAGCAAGAAGGAAAAAAATAGCTGAGGGAGAAGTGAAAAAAAAAACAGATTTTTCAAGTCATCAGTTTGCCGCAATTTCAAACTCATCAATATTTTACAGGTGATATCCACCCTCCCACACATGCTCTGAAAATCATGCCAAAATGACTTCTTCATTCCTCTCCTTCCAGGCGAAACATTGGAGAAAATGAGCCCTATATACCTCACAGCAATCACACAGCGGAGTAATCACGCTTTCATATAATCACCGCCACGGTGAAGTCATCTTCAGCTAACGCATGTCGCATGTAGAGTGTTCAATATTGAAATCGATTAACTCCTAGATCACGACCGAACGAGAACAGCTCGCATTGTCGTCATGAATTCTGCTCCACAAATGGAAACTGAAGAATGTCAGTGCCTCTGAAATCTGGAGGACCATTGTCAGAATATCATATCACGGGGATGCTAGTTAAAGGTGACCTGAAGGTGTGAAGTGGCTACACAATGAATAACAAGAGGTGAAATATGACTGCAGCTCAAGCCCCACTGAGTGATCAGGCTGCTATTATCAGTAACCTTGACGTATATTTGAACACTTTCTGCTGGCTCTCCAAAGTCTCTTTCACACATAGTATCCATCTCAGTGCATTCTCAAGACAATGACCTTTGGCACAGTCAAACAGTATATAATGTTTTGATGGGCCATTTCCATGGTGTAATAATTATTCTTTTTTTTTTATAATTTTTTTATAAGTTATAAAAATAAGTAAACAGAAAAATGCACAGCAGAAAATAATTATTTTTTCATCATCAGACCCTGCTGAATTCTACATTTTCATGCTGAAACAAAGGCCTGGAAAATAAGTGCAACAGATTTAAGCATAGCATAATTTGGGGGTGATATTAACATTGCAAAAATAAAGACCGCACAATGACCGGTCACACTGATTACACACACACACACAGAGAGTGGAACTTAGGTTGAGGATTTCCCTGCCGACTTTACGACCATCAAAAACATTTCAAAGGATATTGTTTCGCGAGCTTAACAGCTCCTTCGAGTCGCATGAGCTATAAGTTAATGTAATCGGTTGAGCGTGATTAAAAACCATGACAGTCATAAAAGGATGAATACTCCCCACCTATCTCTGACAGGCTCATATGTCATATTTACAGCAGGTAGACAAGCGTGGGGAATGCATGCATTGCAAAAAGCTATCTGCACCGTCTGATATGCAAGAAACTCGCTGCAAGTTTTCATTAGAGATGTTTTAATTAAGGTGTCAAAAACGTGTCTGGTGATTGACACATACGCAATATGGGTGCTTTCATATCTAATGCACCATGTGGGAAATGTTATATTTTAATTATATTTTCCTATTTTTTTCCTAAGTATCTTATTTTTCTCCAAGTTTAAATTTATGTTTCTATTGAATTTATATCTGTATTTATATTTTGTTTATATTCAATTTGAAAGTTTTTCAGACAACAACAAAATAATGCAGTGTGGTCAAAATTGCTTTTTGCCAATTCTGTTGCTTGTAATGAGAATTACTGTCACCACTGAACTGTGCCAGTATCTAAACTATAAAATCGTAGCTTATATTGCCTCCATTATCTCCCATTTCTCTCCATTATTAATGGTAGAGTTCAACTCTCCACCTAAAGGCATACATCAAGTTTTCTTGGACCAATTAAGCACCAAAGCTGGCATCTCTACCAATTTTCCAAGGTCAGTTTGCTCTGAGAAAGTCTGTTAAAAACAACTACGCCATAGGATTTGAACTCTTCTAAAATTGTGTGGGACAGTCTAATTGGGACTGAATATGGTGGAAATGTTGCAGCATCTATTCTAAGTTTCAAAGTTATAAGTTTTGGAGGCAACAGAAGAGATGACAGGCATTGGTTTGAGCAGGGCTGGGGGATAGCCAATGGGTGAAATTCAATGTGGATAATCTATTGGGCAAAAATGAACATTATAATGACAAAACACTGTAAGTCATATTAGCCACAATTTCCATTTCCATTACCAAAACATGTTTCCTAAGTATCATGGCCTCAAGAGCAGCTCATGTCCAGAGAGGCGCTCTGGCCTTTGCAAACCCTAGACTGAGACAGTTTAATTGGTCTTGGGAGGCTATTCCGAAATAAGATTCCAGTGTTTCAAAACTAGCTTGGTGCGACACTGTTTACTCGTTGGCAACTCCATGTTGTGGCAACGCCAAGTATGAATCATGGCAATCTGTGAGTCCATGTAATTTTGGGCGGTAATGATTTTCTATGATCAGTTTTTTTTTTCAGCTGTTGTGCTCTCGGCTGTACAGGGAACAAACCTACTGAAATGAATACATGTATTCAAAAGGTGGGCCTCATCTATCTAACTATATACATAAACATGAAGGCATTTGCAGTTGGTAAAAGTGCAAGATTTGTATAATTTGCATGGAAAATGTCTTTCAATATATAAAATAAACAAAATCAACAGTTTACTTACATTGAGCCCCTTGTTAATTTGCACAATCTGAGGCACATGTGTAAAGTGATGGTAAATGATTTCTGCAGCAACTGTGCTGAGCAAGCAGTAATTGATTCCCAGAACGGAAGAACTGAGAAATCAACTTGGTTATGTTAATTTTTGAATGCTGACTTTACAATTTTTTTCCAAGTCAAAATCCATCTGGAAATACACACACACACACACACACACGCACACACACAAACACACCACTATTTATTCAATTCCACTATCCTCCTATAAAACTCAATGGGGACCATCGGAACATTATGCAACCATTCAGGCGAGGCTAATTAAATCATGATAGAACGCTGTGCTACAATAGCGCAACTCTGTAATTCAACAGCTTTGCATTTGTGGATCAAAAGCACAACAAGTGTTGCGTGACGAGCCGGGCCAATCGCAGCCGGACAAGGAGCCGGGGAAAGTAACCTTCTAAAAACAGGTACCGCGCAGGAGAGCGGGGTTCGCTGCCGTCATATCCCATAAAGAGGGCTTGAGTAATTGAGCATAGTGTTTTTGTTGAAGCTGTCATGAAACTATATCCATTATTCTGGACGAGTACACTGCCGCCGGGGGAGATGCTTCAGCCAGATTCAATCTCCAGATAAAGATCACTGTGTTTAAAATGGAACTGCGCGTGCCACTGCTATTCCCCCACCATTTGGCAGTAAACTCAGATGAACCCTGGCTCGAAATCTCCGGCGTTCACCGGCTAGGACTATTTGCTGGCTGGCACGCGGCCTGCCTTCAATAGATCTCTCCCAACCTCATCTATGTAGCTCTTTATCATCCCCAGGTAGGTATGTGGGTGTCTGTGTGAGACTGAGTACATCTTTGTCCTTCTGTGTGTGTGTGTGTGTATATAAATATGTGGGAAACTGTGTGTGGAGACGAGCCACATAAATCTGTGCATGCGTATGAACGTGTGCGTGCAGTGTGTGCATCCATGCAGGTATATTTGTGCGTACATGCTTCTGTGTACGCTTGCCAAAGGACCATGTACAGAAAGATGCTGGTTCCTTGAATAGATGCCTGGTCCAATGCACATCTTTGCGTTTGTCTTTGATCGGAGGGAGACTTTGGATGCTTGACAATCTGGAATGGGCATGAAGAAAAGTAATGACCAGAAAAAAACCAGGCACCCACCATCTTTATGCACCTGCTCCTTCTTTGTGGATCTGTGTGTGTGTGTGTGTGTGTGTGCATGCGGAGTGGGACCTGGATAAGGTCACTCACCGACACATGTGGGCACAGTGCCGTTCCACTGGGCCAGGGCGCTGGGCACGGCCTCGCACCTGATGGCGTTGGAGCCGTGCAGCGTGTAGCCTGGATTGCATTCAAACACGACCACCGTGCCGATGCCAAAGTCGTTCCCTATCCGCTTCCCAAACCGAGGCTCGGGGACCGAGCTGCACTGCGAGGCGCTCGTCCTGGGGACAGCTGGGGAGGACGGGAGGGAGCGAGCGAGCGTGAGAGGCAGAAACAGACAGAAACGGAGGGGGGGAGGAGGGTGGACGGGGAGAACGAGAGATGGGAAGACAAAGAAGGCAGAGAGAAATGGTCAAGCCCCTCTGAATCTCCTCTCACATCATCAGTCACTCCAGTCGGCTGTGCCAGGAGAAGCTCTGTCCCTTTACTCTGTTCAGCCAGGCCCAGCCACAGTCAATGGCAGTCTGCTGAACAGACTGTATGTGATGAATGCATGGCTAAATCTTTTTCTTTTTTTTAAAGCAAGCCAATGCACTGCCAATGCCAATACAACACTTTAACACAAGTAAAATGAAAGCTTCCATAACAAACATCTGGAAAGCATCAGGAAAAGAGTCTTACCTTGGTAAACAAAATGAAATCCTTTTGCGGTTTCTGTTCCATTAGTGGTAAACTTGAGTGTGATCTTGTTTCCTGAACTCAAAGGGAGTGTCTCGCCTATGTGGTAAAAGCAAAAGGGACATTATCAGGGATATTTTATATGATTTTGTCTTCAAATGTCACTGCATTAAATATTAACAGAAAAAGGCAAATTTTGATTCAGTTCTGTGAGACAGTCATGTAGCTATGTTTGTTTAAACAGTGTCTAATATGCTACGTTTCATTGCAATTCATTTCTACAGTCTAATCTGATCTACATCCTCATTGCAAAAATAGGGAAAAGCAGAGAAAATTAATTCTTACATTTTACATTAGAAACTGTCAAAATCTGTAATATTGCGAGTAGGGTGTGACAACAACAATTTACAACAGCTGTTTTGCTTTTGTTGTTTTAATTGGGATCTCAGAGGAGTTTATTCATTTATAATCATAACTTATTATGTATCATCATTGTGTTTCATTATATCATGATTAATTAGATGTGAAGAAAAAAAATCCTTTATCCTTGACAGCATAAAGCTGTGTTTAGATTTGATTTCAAGTTCCTCTGGGGGAAAAAAAAATGAAAGTTATCTTATTTAGGCTGAATTGAAAGATAGATATGCTGTCTTGCCTGTACTGCTGTGCTTTACACAATGACTCATATCTATGAGCTGCCACAGCTAAATAAAGAAAAGAGGTTTCATAAGTTTTACCTGAGTGGGATCCATAGATGGATGAAAGGAGGGCAGAATCTGTAGAGGGTCCATCATAGATCTCAACCACATCACTGGTCAGGGTCTGGAATACCACAAACTGACCAAACAGCACTGGAGGGATAGGAAGAGCAGGAGACAAAGAAAGAGGGAAAACATTGTGCATCAAAATGTGATCTTGTGGCAATCCAAAAATATATGTCCGCTTAGTTCAGCCCAGCTCACTGTGGTTCTTAGTGTCCCAGGGGGGGCAATTATCAGGTAGGCTGGTCTGAATCAAAATTGTTGAATCTTTTTAAGAGTCAGGCTGTTACTTTGACGTCACTGACACCTTGGAGCCAGCAACACTAGAGGTTAATTTTGTTCTAAGTGGAGCGCTCCCTTTCTGCTTCACAGGTCATGTTTCAAACCTCATTTGCATGTCTCTCTCTCCAAAAGGACACACCAGACAATTTTAACTAACCAATAAGTCATAAAGCTCAAGCCTTGAGCAGGAGCATTTTAGCAGAAACGATGCACTAAATCTGGTTTCAAAGGTCTGTAATTATTAATTGAGTGATAAGAGTCGGTGCTGTCGAAATATCGAAAGGATTGCTGATCTGTAGCTAGTTTGGCCCTCATGCGATGGAGAAATAACAGCACGTGATCCTGCAGCCTTATCAAATACCTTGGATCAGTACTCAATCCTCATAAATTGTGGCAAATTGTGGTCGATGATCCACTGTGCTGAGAAGAGCTCAGGTGCGCCTGGGGTTTTTCCTCAGATCTCACAAGTCCTCAAAATACCAATTCATTTCACTCCGATGCGTAGAAACAATACAAACATGAAGCAAATCATCACCACCTGCCACAGAAATTCATACTTTTGGTGCAGTAGGCTTCTTGGAGAGCAGCTTTTCACAGTGTATGTTACTATTTGCTCTTCATACTCGGCATACTTGGCTTCCACTCACACTCCGTAATCCTTTATGTGACATTTTCTTAGCACTCAATAATTACAGCGAATGTGCCTTTGAATTTTATGTCTCACTTAGGTGTACCACAGCATTAAAAATGTGGAGAACCACTGATGTACTGCTAAGGAGGCGGACATGGTACAAGTGCGACCTTTGCACAGTACGGTATATGATTGCTATGTAAGACAGGGGATAGAGAATATATATGAGAGCACAACAGAATAGACTGCAAGCACAGTTTCACTTTTCAGATGATACCATTTAATAGTTAAGACAAAATTTATTTCTCTGCACCTCAGATAATATTATGCTGATTGAGCTATGCCGATGCTAATGTATATGGATGTATCATACCTATAACCAGCTATAAGCCCATTATGTAAATATACATCCTAAACCCACAATTCTACCTGACCCTACTTTTCATTTTAACTGGTCGCAACTTTTTTTATGAAATTAATTTAAATTAAATGTAAGGCCATAAGTATGATATATTTTGGCATGTCATTATGGTCAAAAGTTTGAAAGTGTTGCCACAAACAACCATCCGTTCAGATGCTACTACTGAATGATAGTAATGAATAATGAATACCAAATCATGAATGAATAAATAATAATGAATCCCAACTTTTAGCACACTACAGCTTACTAGGAACACTCTGACCCTAAATCTAAACCAGCTGAAATAAAGTCATGCACTGTGAGCTTCATCAAGAGGGCATCTGGACAATGTCCTACTGGAGTATGACCTTTAATTTAATTAAAAGACCTTTACTAAATGACATGTCAAATGAGAACAGTATTGTTTATCACAAGAATAATAATTAAATCTTCATCCTCAGTCAAGAGCAGTCAGGGAAAATAAGAGACTAAGAACCTATGACAATGAACATCAGAGAATTATGTAAATAATGTCCTGCATGAATATTTCCAATTAACCATTCCTGATTATATCAATGTGTATACGCCCTTGAAAGTAATCTGATCTTTCTCCGACCGAATGAATGGACATGGCCGATTGGATCACTAGGTCTGTGATGCGGTGTGTGTGCGTGCGCGCATGTGTTACCACGTGCATGTCCGTGCACGTATATGTGTGTGCATTATCTATGGGGCAGATAACGGTCTCAATCTCACCCTCTGGTGCACAGGCATCACATGGAAGCTAAACCCTCCTTTTGCACTGCTCTCTATCATTCTATCACTCTCTCTCCATGACTCTAGCTCTCTCTCCCCTCTTCCCTCCCTCCTGATTAAGATGTATGAACAGCAGGGAAAGCATATTAGTATGAAATACTACCGCCATCTTCCCTTTTAACAAGTAGGTTTAATCTGTGAGAAATACCACTGATAAACAGCACGGTCTTAGTTCCTACAGTATGCGCTTCTTCATCAAACATTAATCTCTATTTGATTCTTTAGAGTTCTTTATCGAGTTTCTAAATAGAAAGAACCAGTACCATGTCTAAGTTCATTTAGAAAATAAAAGTACGCCAGTTTGAGTCAAGCAGTTTGTTCAGCCTAGTTGTATGTTTATGTCTACTGGTTAGATTTGAACAAACTGACACCTGGTTATCCTTCTAATGAACCTCGAAGGAGCTGCAGTGAACATGAGCAAAATATTTTAGTTTAGTAATTTGGTGTGGTGCTACCATGGTGACAGAAATGAAACCAGTGAAAAACAGATAGCTGTACACAGACACTCAGGTACTATTATTGGGCCATGCCGTGAATAGCAGACTTCACTCGGGATGCTGCTAACTGAAAGTACGTGAAAGCCTGTTTTCGCTCAGAACCACTGCATTAGCCACATGTGCCTTAAGGCAAAACATGCACAAAGTGCATCTGAAGAGGTGTTAAAGACACTGGTAACACAGGCAATAGCTAAAGGTAAGAAAAATGGCAGCATATGTTTGTCCTTCTGGCGATGAATTATGGAAGAGCTTCCTGTCATCTCCATTTTGTAGCAGTACGGAGCTTCTCTGGCATATAGCCTCACAGTACAGTACTGTAAGCTGTTATACCAGCCACAGAACTTTCAAAGAGAGAGCGAGAGCGAGAGAGAGAGAGAGAGAGAGAGAGAGAGAGAGAGAGAGAGAGAGAGGAGAAAGAGAGAGAAAGCAACACGAAAGAGGGAAAGACTAAGAAATGGAGAGAGCAGGAAAGAGGGGGTGCGAGGGTGGGTGGAACAATTTCTATGTTTTTATAATAAAGGTGACTCACTACTCGTTCTGTGTGACATGAAATAGATCGAACACAAACAGCAGCCAAAGACAAATGACAGCCAGGAAACTTTGACAAAGCAAAAAAACCCAAAATACAAATGCACACGCACGCACACAGAGCGGCACAGACAAACACGCACGCACACCGCTGTTCTTCCTCTGTTGAGTAGTACGGCTGCCTATGGCTGAACCAGTGTCTGAATAAGAGATGCTCGTTCCCTTAGGGAGAGCTCACTGCTATGGTATTAGCATACCAGCACAGTGTTATGCAGAATAGGCTGCACTTCATAGCTTGGTGCACACACACACACACACACAGACACACACACACACACGCACACACACGGAAGCAAGTGTATACACACACTCACGAGTACAGTCTTGCTCATTTCTCTCTCTAATCCAAAGCCAGCCAAGCATGACTCCAACCTGCTCCTCTGCTGTAATCACGTCCAGCTATTAAGTCAATAAATCATCATAAACTTGTTACCTAATTTATGCAAGACTATGATGAATCTTTTGTCCTCTGGGTGTAGTAGTAGTAGTAGTATAATGCAACATACTTTGGTACAATGGAGGGTGTCACTTTTCAAGCCTGCATCTACACATACTTTATACCCCTATGCTTCACCTTGAATTCTCCCATAGCGATTAAGTCTCTCCGATCTAATTTCCATTTCTCTATGGGTGTTTGATCATGATATTAGTGTATTATCTCGAACCAACATGCCCACTGGGAATTGATAACGCAAAAGCGCCAAATTACTGGTTGATCCTAATCACATGTGATGGTAATCTAATTTCCTTTTCTTCTCAAAATATAGCGATTTTTGTAAAATGCAACAAGAGGCTGTGGTGGCTTCTACAGTCTTTGGAGGTTTCAGACAGTCATCTTTAATGGATTGAGGGGACCGCTTTAATTAATCACACGATTAAGGAAATCAAATCAGAATCTGGGGTCACGACAGCACACAGTAGACTCATTAACAGGAGCCGAAGGGATCGTAGGAAAAGCACAGTCACCTACAGTGTACTCTCCGAATTCGCTTTATTAGATACACCTCGCGAAGACCGCATAGGACTCCCTTTTGCCTTCAGAAAAGCCTAAATTCTTTGGGAAATGGATTCAACAAGGTGCTGGAAACGTTCCACAGGGATCTTGGTGGGTGCTGATTCAATACACACAGTTCCAGCAGATTTTTTCGGCGGCACATTCATGCTGCGAAAAATCCCTTTCTACCTCATGCCGAAGGCACTCTATTGGGTTGAGAACTGGAGAAAGCCCAGGCCGCTGGAGTAAATTAAAGTCACTGTCACTTTGGTGGAACCATCTTGAGACAATGCGCGCTTTGTGACATGGAGCATTATCCTGCTGGAAGTATCCATTTTTAAAAGGGTTTGTCTGCGGCGGTGAATGGATGCACCTGGTCAGCGACAATGTTAAGGTGCGCTGTGGTGTCTAAGTGATGCTCAGTTGGTACTAAGGGGACTAATGTGTGCCAAGAAAACATTCCCTACACCATTACACCACCACCAACAGCCTGTACTGTTTACAGCAGGCAGGATGCATCCATGGATTCATGCTGTTCACTCCAAATTCTAACCCTGCCATCAGTGTTGTTTGTGTATTCTTGAATGCTACAAAAAAAAAAATCTTTCATGTAAGATGTTTTGTCACATGTGATGAACATCTACCAATCATATTTGATGGCCAGGCAGTGTATGTTTATCCATGATAAATGTTAAAAGTGATTTAAAAGTGATGCAAGATCAGTTGCAGTGGCAGTGCCAGTGAAAACAAAACAATCCTATATAAGTATATGTAACCCTGTGTCTTTGGAAAGAGCTTTCCCCTATGAATTGACTTGTTTGGAGGAGAGTACAGAAGAGAAAAGAAGTGGAGGAGGGTGGAGGCTGGAGAGCCGACAACATATCTGATTGGCTCACTGCTATTCTCCCTCCACTATAAACTTTGGCTGCACCTCTCACTTTTCGTCTGGCTTCTTTATCATCATCTTGGCTTTTGGGACGGTGTCCTCTTCCTGTCAAAAACAAGGGCATATGCTGCAGATAGGATTATTACAATACAACAGGGAACACAAATGTCATAATCTCAGAACAGCTTTTTCGGTCTCCATCTCTCCTCCATCTCCTATTTGATCTTACTGCTACAGAATGAATGAACGTGGCCTATTGGATCTTGTGTGTGTGTGTGTGTGTGTGTGTGTGTGTGTGTGTGTACGTGTGTGGTTGATATGATTACCCTAAAAGAAATTCATGAATGCTACACAGGCAACAAATTCCACAGTGCAAAGTGGAGATCCCCTTGGAGTATATTATCCTGCTTATATGGAGGCCACTTGCCAGAGTTAGAAAAAAAAATACTGTTCACCTGCATTTCCTCAAAGAAAACTTTCATTTGGGCTTTGTTCAGCGCAAAGTTTCTTTTTCCCCCAGCAAAGGTGATTCCCTCTTAGTTATTTGTTTTTTTATGCTTGCCAGAAGGGCGGGCATCTACAGTATATTGTTGCTAAGAGCCTGTAGGATTTTCAGGGGTCCTTGTTAAACTGTGCATGTCTGAAAAGCCTGTGGTAGGAGTAACCAAATCTGCCAGGAGCCCCGAGACAGAAGACCTGAAGCCCTGGGGGCTTATATGTATATATATGTTCATATAAGTGAATCATATAAGTGAAATTCAAATGATTGAAATTTCATTCCATTTTATCAATGCATGGTTGAAACCGGACACTCCAAACTTTGCTTGCACATCAAGTTGGAATGGTGATAAGCCAGTTTTGCTGGAGGTGTCTGGGTATCAAAAAAAGACGCCCTTCAGCCAATCAGAATTGAGTATTTATCTATAATAGAGTATAAGGGGCAGATAACAGGCTCCCCTGCTCAGGCATCATGTGGAAGCTAATCAGTGATCCTTGACTTCTTTTATAGGGTCTCCATCTCCCTCTCTCTCTGTCGTTTGCCTCTCTGTCTTCCTCTCCTGACTGAAGATGTATTAACAGCAGAGAGAGCATATAATAGAGATAATAGAGATACTGATGCCATCTTCTCTTTTGACATATATAGTAGGATTAATCGGCAAGAAATTTCACATATTAGCATGATAATCCTTACAGATTATCAAGAAGAACCCATTTCCAAATCTGCTCAAAAAAAACAAATTTCACACTTGTTTGATGCTACTTAAACCTTGAAATTCAATAGCTAAAGCATTGGTGATTTTTTAGACTAGGGCCATATTGCCTGTGATATGTGATCATTTGATGGTCATGTGCTTTCACAAATTGTCAACTGATATTTTTACACCAATATCCTTGTTTCCATTTGTTTGGGTTTTTTTGCACATAAAGGCACACAGGCAAAAGCTTTTGCTTGCTTTGCTTATGTGTTAATAACCACTTTGCTCTCCTATCACTACAGTTTCCCATTGGCATAAGCTTCACTTGACTCAAAGCATTTATGGTCTGAATCAAGCTACAGTGCCATGATGGCAGAAATTAAATGGGTAGGAACACTGATAGAAGCTCCAACTGATACACAGCCAGTCAGGTAAACTATTACTGGGCCATGCTGTGAAGAGCAGACATGCTGTGAAAAGAAAACATCGCTCAGCGCACTGCTAATGTAACTTAAAGCCCATTTTAGCCCAGAGCCACTGCATTCGCTACATGTGCCTTAAGGCAAAATATGCACTAGGCCCATCTGAAAAGGTGTTAAAGACACTGAGAACATAGGCAATAGCTAAAGGTAAGGAAAATGCCAGCATATGTTTGCCCTTCTGGCGATGAATTATGGAAGAGCTACCTGTCGTCTTTGCTTTGTGGCAGCGCAGGCCTTCTGAGACATGGGGCTGTGACAGCATACACAAGCCTCATTTACAGAAACCAGAGGGATTGTATGACAGCACAGACACATATATTTTTAATGACCCATTATCACAGTGAAATTGCATCAGCCCCTTTGGCAGGGAGTGTGGCTGCACCTTGGCACAGGCTGCATACAGTCCATTAGGCCTCCGTCTTGGGAAGAACTCTCCTCTATGGATTGAAAGAGGGAAGGATTGGGCACTTAAAGAGAGAGGAGGAGGAGGAGGAAGCTGGAAGCAGGGAGGAGAGGAGACGGGATATGTGATTGGCTTGTTTTTCTCCCACTTTAAACTTTTAGCTGCATTGCTTTTTTTTCCTGCTTGTTTAAATTTTTGCTCGGGTCTCTTTCATCATCTTTACTTCCTGACTCTTGCGACAGTGTACTCTTCAAGGGCGTATGTGACAACTATTAAAAGCCATTGTACCGACACAATGGGTACCCAGAATTGCATCAACTCAAAAATTAAACCGCATATTGTTGAATCCTCTATGTACTCCCCCCAAGTGTAAATAAAAACGACACACTCAAATCTGACAGAGGCAGTCTTTCTAATTACACATCCTCGGACAGACCGCTGCAGCCCAACATCAAAAGCTCATTCCAGACCAAAATGGCATCGAATAAAGTGAGAAAGAAGAACTTCAGCAACGCGGATACAGTGGTAATATTCAGTGCCGCTGAAAAAAAAACAAACAAATACTACTCTGCAGCAGGAGCGGTGGGATTACAGCTCCACATAAAGCTGACATATGGAAGGAGATCAGAGAGCAGGTGAACGCCATTACCTCGCAGGGAAGCGTGCAAGAAGTTAAAAGAAAGTGGTTTGATTTAAAACTGCGCACTACACAAGTGCATCGCCGCCAACAAAAGGAACGTCAAGGTGACAGGAGGAGGCCAGGGAGCAACTGCCTGCTGCACTCTCCCAAACCAATGAGCGCAGCGGTGCCATATCATTGGGCATGTGTCGGTCTCTGGCGCTGATCCAGATGGGGACAGTGACATCATGGCTAGCGCTGAGACTGTTCGCCGGCCAACTTGGCTCGAGGGAGCAGACCTTGTCGGACTGTGGGTTGACCGGTAGGAAAGATCTCTCCCCCCACTTCTCCCTTCCCTCTGAGTCCAGATTATTTGGGACGTTGCAGCCCTAGAAACTTTGATAAATCCTGATTTCTACGTGTGAAAAGGATTTATAAACAGATCTGTCGAAAAAATTGCTTGTTAAATGAGGCCCATTGACTGCAGTGTATATGCACTGCACACTGTTCCTGTGTGTGGGATGCAGCAAGTCATGTACCAGGGTGGCCCCAGGCATAATCTTACTCTCCACTGAACATCAGTGATGAGTCAACAATCAGCCCCCGGGGGTCAAAGTTTTTATGATCACATTCGGCGGCACTCTGTCTCTCTCGTTCTCGTTCTCTCGCTCGTTATCACCCTCTCTCAATCTCACTCATTTTATCCGAGACTTTCAAACGGAGCCAAGCTCCATCTACCTCTCTCTCATATTTAGCCTGACTCTCTCTCTCCCTCTCTCAGTCTCTACAGCCTCTCTCTCTTTTACTCTCTCTCACTCATTCTCTGTCCGACTTGTTACAGCTCAGATTTATTACTGCAATCTGTCAGTGCTCCTGTCTCGCCCCCTGACACATTCTGTGGCAACCATTATGCATATGTTGTTGTTAGTATAATGCAGACACATATTCTGGAGCTATAAAAAGCCCTGGGCAGATATAGAAATGACTGAATGTTGTGGCTATGAAATCATATTCACCAATGACTCATTATGAAGATCCTTCAGGTAAGAGACTACCTTATGATGAAGTGCAGCTTTGGGCAAAGTAAACTGCAGTACATAGTAAGCACAGACTTACAGGTGTCAGCCCCATTAAAAATAAGGTTGCAACTGTGAAAATGAAATATATGGTTATATAGCAAACTGAAATGTACTATATAACCCTGTTAACATCAGGACTGGAGCTATATATAGTGCAAATATATTGTTGCAGGGTTTTGCAAGGAAGGCTTTAGCGATGTGGTTCAATTTCCAACTTTAGGGGTTTAAATGGACTTATCTGGATTTTAATGAGATCTTTATATCTTTATGGTGGCATTTTCTCAAGTTATCTACAAAGTTAATATTCTTTGGAGTAAATGTTGCTACATCTCACTGGGAATATTTCATGCATGGTCCAAATCTAACTAGAAAAAAAAAAAAAACAGTTTGCCTGGCAAAAGAAAAAAAAAAAAACCTGCACAAGAAATATCATGTAAGGCTCCACTAATTGGGAGAATTTGGCTCACCCCTGAAGCCATCAAACATTCACAAAGGGGGCCAAGCTGAAGAAACGTACCCTCCAGGCTAATCTTAGTCTAAATACAAAATCAATTTACCTTGAAGCATGGTTTGGCATTTTTGCATCACTGGTGTGTATGTGTGTGTGTGTGTGTGTGTGTGTGTGTGTGTGTGTGTGTACATGCTGGGATTTGATTTGTCAAAATATCCTAGCTGTCAGCCTACCTGCTTTTCTCTAAACAGCAAACCCTGTTGGAAGTATAAAACCCCCCCCAAAAAAGTTACATACTAGCAACTGAACTTGGTGTAAACAAGAGTGAGAATTCCTGTGGGCCAGTGTATGCCTGTATGTTTACAAGCAGTGCCCAAGGCAAAGGTTGGCTGCCACGAATAATTCACCTCTTCAAGAAAAAGCAGGGTTATTGTTTGAAATATGACTACAACCATTATTTCTGACAGAATAATTAAACATTAAAGGGCAAGAGAGATGTGCATTGTACCTTAATGACATCTGAATGGTGCAAAATAAAATTAGCAATGCAGAGAGCATACATATGAGCGTTGTAGTACCAAGAAATGATAGGTCACTAATGAATGTGGACCCATTTTATCCACTATGCTAGCAGTGTGTTTCCAGCACTGGTGTCTGCTGCCAGCTCTTTTTTTTATCATCCTTTTTTATGATCAACACTTGTGTTGAAGTATATGAATGCCCATCTTAACATGTATGCACTTATAAATCTCACTGGATAAGAGCAACAACCAAGTACCTAAAATATAAATATATGGACCAACAACTAGTACTATGCGAAAAGGCCAAATCTATTTGTATGATAGAGGTGATGCTTCGAGCACAACTCTACTGGATTGCAATGCGGTGCATTATGATGGTATGGATGGATGTTTATTATGTGCATGCATTATGTTTGTATATCAGGTGTGAAATGTGGCGTGGCAAAATGAGGTCCAAGGGAAAACACAGACTCGTACAGTGAGCGAAGTGCCTAACCGAAGGATTCGTTCAGCTAGCCAGACAGCAGCGGCAAACAGCTGGGATGGAATAGAGTCAATCTATACAAACTCTACTGTGACGTCTATGCGTGAAAAAAATTCATGTGTTAGCAGCCAACATAGCTAAGTGAAGGTGTGGACATTCCCAATACTTTGCAAGTGTTCACAGCCCTGACAGGGAATCTGAACTATGCCCGCTGGTGTAAACCTGTGCTTTTACTTTGGAAGACCTACAGTAGAAGTCCTGGGGAAAAATAGTGCCTGAATAGGTCATAAATATTATATCTATACATACAAAATTATTGTGATTCAAAAATATGACAGTCTTGACATACTGGCGCTTGGTTTAATTCATTTCAAATGCACTGCTTCCAGTTTTGAAGCTGCTCAATTTTCTGAGCAGCAAGTGCTTGCAACATACTTGTAATATCCAAAGCCATTTTGAATATATCTTTGCCAAGGTCTGTCTAATCCCCCGCAGCTGTACATTGACAGTAAAAGACATCCATCTATGTAATGCTGTCAACCCCCAGGTGTAAATCCCTCAGGTTGCCGGGCCGGAGTCATGAGATGATATTTCCCGCTGACCTTTTCCTGCCAGTTCAACCAGCTTGACACAACATCTCAAAGGCTTATGGCACACTATAGGTCATTCGAGGGACAGACTTAGACACACGTTTGATACTCTACCCTAGGCTTACAAATTTCAATTACCTGTATACCGGACACGGAAATGTGATTTCGGCTATCGCGTCGCCCATAGGTTAGACTCAGCTGCCAAGTTGGGGCAGAATCGAAAAGAATGTCCCCCACACACCGTCTTATCTGGAAATTAAAAGCACTGGACTCTAGACACAGCACTTCGTCATTTTAAAAAAAAATCATATTGCGACTTACCTGATTAAGTAATATAATAAATGAAGGTAAAACAATCAAACAAACAACAAATAATATGACAGTGGCATTGTGGTTGCGCTGTACTGTGGTATAACAGATCAATGGCTGCTTTCCTGACAGCATCTTGGCACAAAGATAAGATCGGTTTCATCCACTGGCATTAGTGAAAAAAATGATGCTCTTCACACTGAGCTTTGAGGAAGCCCAGCCCAACCCCAGAGACGGATGAGAGCCTCATTTTTCACAGCTAGAGAGATGAGCTGTTGGCGCGTGGGCATTCAGTATAGGCTTTTGGTTTTAGCTGCCATATCAAAGATTCAAATATTTCCAGTTTCCTACAAACAAGAGGTGCTTGGTTTAGATAATTTTGAATTTTCTCGTTGCAACATTTCAGGCTTTTCAGTTCACAGCTGGAGTTCTAGTTCCAAGACATACTGTACTATTCTTTTGACTGGAATTACAGTTTTAAACATTTTCAATTTGCTTTATCCTAGCTGTGGATCCCAGCTGCTTTGTTAGAGCACCACTTAGAATATATTTCCCTCAAGCCATGCCGCAGCAAATATCTTGTTCATCATCAACGGGACTTTTCAATAGCCTCTGTGACTGCACTCCATGAGCCTCCCTGGAATAAATTCACAGGGCCAGGTGGGAATGTTGCTCGGCGACTTCCACACTCCATTAAGCTTCTGCAGGCAATTTAAGCAGAGGCTGCATTTGTATGCAATATTTATAAAAAAAGAAAAAAAACCTGTGGGTTCCTGGACTCCCTGAGCAGTGGGAGATGGCAACAGAGGATCTAAACTGTCGGGCTGGATCATCACACAGGGGATTAATCTGTGTTTCGTAAGCACAGGGCTTTACTGGAATAAAAACCTCCACCTACGATTTCGGCGGCTCTTTATGACTAACATGGAATATTGAGCAGAAGTGCATCGTGGTCCTCTGAAGATCTACTGCTGAATTATGTATATATAGAGGCGCTTGGATAAACTGAGCAACCGTGCATTTGCTTGCTCCATCTATTCCCCATGGCACTCCACTGCTTGACCTTCCTCTCCATTACCTACGGTATAGAGCATTTTTCATGTCAACACAATCAATTTTTGTTTGCCCCTGATCCTATTCCGCTTTCACGCCTCTTGCTGGAGCCCTAACCCTGCTGTTCCTTCGGTCGTGTTCCAACTCATGTATAAGGCTGGGGAGCTGCCAGAGGGAAGGCACTGGTCTCCCAACAGCACGCTGGTATGGAGCGCATGCATACTGTGTCTATAGTTCAAACGTGATTTCATTGGACAAACAGTGAGCAATAACAGCGGCCTTCACTGACCTTGTTTGTGTATTTATTGTGTAGCCACTGGCTTGATTTTCTGCCAGTTCAATTGCCAGATATGAAGTAAGTATACAGGGAGTGCATACTAACACGGCAGTAGACAAGCGTTTAACCTGAGCTTCTATGGTTGTAACCTTGAAACATACCAATCCAAACTTACAAAACTCTGAAATGCATGCAATGGAAATTAAGCGCTAGAGGGAAATGAATTATGCAAGTTTGAATGTTTTGTTTGGTATTACACTGTCAGCCATGACCAGCTTTGTGACTAAGCCTCCATTTCTTCAGAGACATAACTGTTTTTCCATCCTCCTCATTAACCCAAAACTCAGAAAACACAAACAATAATCTCTCTCGCACTCCCCATCTCACTTCATGTTTGAAGTAATATCTTTCTGGATTGCCACACAACAAATAGACTATACACAGCAACTGAATAGACCATACATAATCTTTCTCTGCAACGCGGTGGAAATAATAATTAAAATGCTTACCAAAGTCCCCAGGGACAAAGATGTCATAGATACAGCTCTGGCCTCTGGTGTAATTATGTGGGTAGTTTGGGGACAGCACGGTCCCCTCTGATCCTGTGGAGTGACCTCCGCATGGAGCTGTGTGGATAGGAAGGGGAGAAAACAGAGAAACACAGTTTACAACTTTGAAACAACCAGGCTACAATACCTGGGGAAATGAGGCAATAAAATACAATCAGCAAATCCATTCTAACTGGCACAAGTGCACAGGTAAGCAGTTCATACCAGGAAATAAGGAAAAAAGTCACCTTTGAACTTCTAACTGCTGACAAATATAATTTTGGCCAGCCTGACAAAAATGTTTGACGTTTGAGGGACACATTTGGGACATTTTCAAAAGAAAAGTGAGACATACAAAGACAAAGAAAAGAAGAGTGAGTTGTGTTCACAGGGTTAAAATTCTACAGGGAACAAGCAGCCAGGGAGGAAAAGTACTTTTTGCCTTGACACAAAGTAAAACCACCATCAGTCAACAAAACACAAACACAGAAGTTCCACAGGCCTGCAATTGAAATAAGTTATTATGAAATAAGCACATAATAACAACCAGCAGCATGTTTTGGGAGATTCAACAATTTCGACTACAACAGGCGTCCAATCAGCAGATGGCCCCTCCATAATAAAAGAATTCTTTGAAACATTCACTGTAAGAAAATGTTGTATTTTCAATAATAATAGGGAAGACTATGCATTAATGGCAACATATGCATAACAATGCTGCGCTCTACTCCCAAGCTCTCCACTGGCAGCAGGGACTATTACTTGTTTTTTTCTTTCTGTTTGCTGTGAAAGCTTGTGTTGCCAAAGCAACAGTTATACATGGTGGCCACTAACCAGGAGGTGGGCACAGCAGCTCCACACAAAACCCATTAAACTTTCCACCATACCCTTGCATGCTTTTATCTCCTAAACTTTTCCTTGCGCCATCATCACAGTGTTGACAATGATTCAATTGGCCACTGGGTTCATAAATATCAACTGCGGTCTGTCCTGCACCTGCGTCGCATCTCGGCATCCTATCTTAAGCCGTTAATGATGTAGCTAATTTGCCAAGAGGCCCCCTAATGCAGTTGCCTCAGACCTCACGGACTGAGCCAGCAGGTGGGGGAGCCTCGACTGTAAACAAACACACTCTCATTTGTCGGAGGGAAGCTGTCACCAGCTGCTCCGAACCCCATGTGGCCGACACAATGCACATGTCACCGCCGTTCCGCTGAGCAACGTGGGAGAGGGGAGCAGAAGCCAGTGGAGGCGCTAATGCAGAAAGATGGATCAGCAATTAATCCAGGTTTGGTTGTTGGAGGTGCATGAGGCATGTAATCAAACATACCTGATGACGGCAAGAGGGGAATCCAATCCAAAATGATCCGTCAAACAGAACAGGAGCGAGAGTGCAGCGATAGTTAAGGAAGTTGAGCGTACTGCTGTGAGGAGGGGGGCACACTGTACTGTCAGTCTGCTGCAGCAGGTGAGTGCAGCACTAAGGGGAGGAAGAGATTCTGCAATTAAAGCTATATGCTTTAATGGCTTCAGGCTGCTAGGTGAGTCCAGTGCTATGGGGAAGTGGGCACACTGCAAAACCCTCCATATTGTGTACTATAATAGGCTGTTGGGTGGGTATAATCTGCCCAGAAAGAAAGGTGAGTTTATTGTTTATACCTATACATTTGGCTACTTGACTTGATACATACAGAATTGTGATGTCATTCTGAGACAATGCACGCGGTTCAGGACAATTCATGTAGATTTTGCAGCAAGAAATTTTGTTATATCCAGTCTAAGTAATAAACAAGAATGACTGCTCTATCATTAAAAAATAGAAAGGCGGCTGCAAATAAATGGGTTGCAGTGGTCTATTTACATTTTGAACTGATTGGATTGGAAGGGTATTGACCCAGCCCTGCAATCCACTTCAGTTCGACAGGCATGGGGGCTAATGGGGCTCACCGCACAATAGACATCCAACGTATTGAAAACACATCTAACGTACTGAAGGATGAATGTGTGAGACGATTAAATTATCATTATTTATAGGTAGACAGACACTGGATTCAGTGGAACTGTAAAACACAGTCCAACATGACAAACCAAACCATAACCAAAGGGTTACAATGGTACCTTAATAATGAAATGTATGTTATATCTTTTCTATTGATATCTGAGTACTGTATATGGAACAGATAAACATAATACGCCATGTTCAGCATGTCCAGGTATTACAAGATGGTTGCTCATGTGAACAAAAGCATTCCATGGAGCCTTTAACAACAGAGAGAACAACAGAAATTAGTCAGTAGACCTTTTTTGCGATCCTGACATTTTTTTCCTTTAACCAATAATTCCATGTTTTGCTTGTTTAGGGTAGACTGCTAACCTAACTACATTAAACTAAATGTTAAATAACCTGAAGAGTGCTGGTCTTTTGTCGGGGCAGCTGTAGCCGCTATTTGATTTAGCCTTGAGACGATCAGGTCACCAGTTCAAATTTAATCTGGGAGTGAAAATACAAACTGGAGAGTTGCTGATGTGCCCTTTAGCAAAGCACATAGACTGAGAGCTGTTGCAGGGAAGTTACACAGGTGCCAACTGTACGAGTAATGAATAGCTCCTTGGTGTAACAGTGGGCGCCCCTCTTCCCCGCTCAACTTCCCTGGTGCTGAAAATGAGAGCCGAGTTCTCATTCAACCTGGCCTGATTAAATACTTTGAGGAGTATAAAAAATGATGTAAAACTACTGGAGGGAGGAGTACTAGGTTGTTATCTTGAGACTCTTCACAGCTTCAGTCGCTTTTCTCCTTGACACCGTGATCACAAAGATACCGAACAGCTCTGTGAAATGCCTGCGCTGGGGGAGCTTGCTGTGAATGGCAACAAACAATACACACTTGCACATCTTGGGTTTATGCTCTTTGCACTGGACCGTACATTTGTAAATCTATAAACTGCCGACATCATCCTGTTTGGTTACTAAACCATTTACCACCATATTAAAAAACTGTATTCTTGTTAACCTGGCCATGTATTAAATGAATACTTTTATAAATCTATTTATTTCTAGGTTTCCTGATATTAGTAGACAAACAAATACACAGTGAACTCTGTAATATTTAGACAGCAACACCTTGTAGTAAAGGAGAAAAAGCAACAGATATCACCCTGCTAGTTAATTCTCCATATCATAACATACACCTATTTAACCATATGGCGTGTGGGTTTTTTTTTTGTTTGTTTGTTTGGTTTTTTTTTTGGGGGGGGGGGGTTGGTGGTTACTTCATACATACAAGTACAAGGTTTACAAGTAAGCAAACATTAAAATGCCAAACAATAATCCCCTCCCCACCATCATATAAAACTTGCAACTTCACTCCTGAAAACCCTGCTTGTTTTCAGGAGTACAGTATTACAGCCCTAACACCTCCTACATCATTTGTCAATTAAAGTTCAAAAACATTATTTGTAAGTAGGAGTTGAACTTTTTTTAAATATTTAACATCTCCAACATGATTCATTCTCTAATCATAAAAAAATGTCACAGGGGAAAATAATACTAACACCATAAATAACACCATGCCTTAAATAGAGTTAATTGAAATGCAGCTGCAGCTTTACACTGCATTGGTTGATATCCCACTGTGAAAACCTCCAGACCTCAGTTATATTGTCCCACCTTCTCCACCTCGCTCTCTATAGGTAAGGAGTTAAGTAGTGGCACTTGCAGTAATCAATGACTACTTGCCAGACCCAAGGCAATTATACTTTCTCTTTGTTGCTTTTAATGGGACATTATTCATATTTAATCAAGGTTATGTGACCAGTTGTGCAACATCTTTGATTTATATACTATAGTATAAAGAGTTCTTGACAACATGGATGGAATGAGTACTACGACTAATTAGTACCATTTCAGACCATGCTTACGCAAAGCTGTTTTCGCTCTACATGATTTGAATATGGGTTAATAAAGATCATATGGAGATGGCAGCCCAATGGCCCCACGAGGCCAGTGCCTCAAAATGTTTTTGACATACCATTTAGTTAACAGATGTTAGATGTGTCAAAGAGTCTCCTCCATGCTTGCTTCACTACTGCTGAACTATTGCCTAAACCGCACAAGCGTTACATCTCACCTTGACAGCTGGGTTTGGCTCTGTCCCACTCCGGTCTCTTGCTGTTGCCCATGATGCATGTCAGAGTGGAGTAGCCCTGCAGCAGGTAGCCAGCCTCACAGTGGAACGTCACCATAGATCCTAACTTGTAGTCAGCGCCCATTCGAGTGCCATTCATCACATTCCCCGGATCAAAACACGCCTCCCGCAGTTTTGCTGCCGAAAGGACAAAGCATTTAGAATTGTCCAAAAAGACTCTTGTTTCTAATTAGGTGGAAATATCTAAAAACTTGTATAGGATACAAGGGTCGCTTTGATCTAACAAAGCTGTGTTATTAAAAAGTAATATATATCAGTGTTGGTGAAAATGGTGAAAATGGATGAGGGTGAATCTGAGGGTATTCTCCCAGCTGGCATCCACATCAGAGGAAGTAGCTGTGTAGCATACTTCAAAAAGCATATTCGCTAATTCATTTATATATATATACAACTAAATCCCACTGCTGTAACATCAGAAAAGTAAACTCTTTTTTCGCCAATATACATAATGATATTCTATGAAAATGCATACGGAATCCCACTTGCACAGGCCTTCAGAGTACCTTTGTATTCCAAATGAAAGCCGGTGTAGCTCACAGAGCCGTCGCTACGGAACGCCAAGTACATAAAGTTGGAAGTGCTCTCAATCTTCTCAGGAAGTTTGCTGTCTTGGAAACTGCCAATCAGATGTGTGTTGCTGTCTGGCCCGTCGTAGATATACAAGAAATCATAGTTGGGCTCAATGCTGAAGCTGTGACAAGTGCAAACAAACAGACAAATGAGAAATAAAACAGTGATTATTTTTGCCAAGTCTTAACCACCAGATTGTACAGATTGTGTGAGAGATTTAGAATGCATTAGGGTTTTAAATTGAGAGTGTGCACCGCGGTGCTAGAAGTGAGTCATGCCAAGCGATTTGCTTTGCATCTCCAGACAAAGAGATAAAAAAAAGATATCTCCCCCAAGAGGTGAGAAGAGATTAAATTGTTGTGACACTGCGGTGGCACAAAATCTTCCCAGACGGCAATGGCAATGCAGTGTGAAAAGATCGTTTCATATTGTTGCGCTGTATATCAAATCACATGCCGCAGTGAGAGAGAGAGGAGCATTTGTTTTCAAAATAATGAGCTTGGTTTATGACAAAAATGTAAATAGCTTGGAGATAATTGCATTTGAGTTGGATCAAGGCAACTCCAATTTAGAATCATAACTCCATCCTTTCATTTTGCATTCCCAAGGGAGAAAGTAGCATTGTGCTAACTCTATTAGATGTTTGTTTTGAAGGACAAGGTCTGAAAAGAAACACGCTGCATCTCTCTCCTTCACCTCCAGAAGAGGGAGAGCGGGTGGGGGGTGCAGACAGAGCGACGGCACCTTGGCTCCCTCTCCACCCCTTCATGAAATGACTATGTAATTAATATTCATCAGCAGTCATTCAGTCAAAGGGAGGGGCTGCCCATGCAAAAGGCACTCGGGCCCATCCATGACTTCCTTCTGCCAGTCTTGCTGCTGAAAATTCAGATTGCCATTAATAATGTAAAGCTTATGTGTATCATTCAGCATAGGGAATGATGTGGGTTCTTATATCGCAGTTCTGACTGCAATATATTCTGAAATCTTCACTATATTTCAGCGAATGTGGTAGGAGTGCCTATCTTCTAGGTAGGAGTATTGCTGCCTTTTCCCTATCACCCAACACACCTGGACACAAACTCAGGTCCTGTGCTTAACACACATGGCCAACTTTGCTCAATACTCTGATGTTATAGCTGGTTCCACCACAGAAAGCAAGCAATTCCACAGCACAAGCTGAGCTGCTGTGCTCATTCTGTCCATTCTGTTTCAGGTAGGTTACAAACATAAGAACGGTTTAGGGAAACCTTCATCTTGTAAACCACTGGACCAAATGCTAAAGGGACAACACTGTTTTTTTAACGTCTACGGTATCTTCATCTGACCTATTGTCCATATCCTGCAAAAAGCTTGTATTCACAGGTTTTCTACTGTAAAACGTTGAAAATGGAAAAAGAAAACACACACTTTTTTCACACTTTTTCATAATTCATGAGAAGCTGGCAGTGTGGAGAGCCAAGGTTATTGCAGTTTTGTTTCATACAAGCAAACAAACAAAGTAAACTGAACATATAAAGACCGGGAAATCCCCATTAGCCCATCACATCGTAGCAGCTCCCATTACCTGATGAAAGCCAAGGAAATGACATAGTCTGAGTGGACAGCAATAAGCCAGTCGCAGTCCTTGCTGTGTGGGTAGGGGTGTGGGTAGTTGGGAGACAGGATGAATCCTGAAGATCCTGTCACATTCCCGCCACATGGAGCTTGAGAGATAAAGATAGGAAATATGAAAGAGATGGACATAGAATTAGAAATAATTGTACACAGTAATTACCAAGAAATATTCTTTAAATGTGCTTGGGCTGTTGCCAGCTCCTGCGGCCGAACTCAATTCTGTCCTGGCCAGGCAAGGACTGAGCACTTGAAGATCTTTTAATATGTTTTTGAGTTGTTCTGCTGTTTATTTTATTTATTTTATATCTGGCATTTAATTTTAACTAGGTATAGCTTTCAATATATAAGGCTTGTTATCCAAGTAGGAGTCAATCTTACTCAATTTTAGTAAGAAATGTCTGAATGATTGATATCATACACAACATCATCTGGTGCTTTTGTTGCTTAGCAACACAAAGCGTCACAGATTTGTTTACACAGCTGCTGATTTACCTAGCATTAGCCTAGCTAGCTAGCTAGCAAAATTGGTAACTAGTTAAGTCTAAGGCATTAACATTACTATGACATTACTTCCCTAAACTTTGCCTACAATTGCTATTTTTTCCTTAACACAAATCAGATAACAGTTATTTCATATCATCATATATAGTCATCAACTTCCATGAAGGGCCTATGGAGCTATAGAGCTCTCCTATACAGTCTCTGCTACAGCCCCCCCACACACACACATCCCTTGAGTGACACATTTCCACAATAGAGATGAGTAAGCCAGCTAATTAGAGCAGAGATACGAAAGAAACAGCGAGTGAAGAGGTAATATATCACAGAAAACAGCCTACTGTAATAACACTGCTTTGTCTTTTGCTTTTTTGTGTTGAAAATGAGGCTTATTAGCCTTTGTAGCCGAAATGTCTTGAGACGCTGGTCGCTCACCCATGGCAGCATCCTCCATCCATGAGCACGGAAATGTGAGTGGGTGTGGAGGAGGAGATTGAGAGCGTCTTGAAATGCCAATGGGTGGGGAGTTTTTGTTCCAAAACAGAGTATGGGCCAGAAAGAGTGTTTCGAAAGCCAGAAATCTCAGCACCTGGCGAAGTAATTGTTGAGTCACTGGTATTGATCAACAACCCTATCAACCCCCTGCAGATATATTATGGTCATTTTGTGCTATGGGGCAGAAAAAATGTTAGTTACAGCCCCTTTAATTTATTCTTGTAATATAACTTATTATAACACAAGGAGAACATTTCTCTATGTAACTACTTGATATACACTAGTTTTCTACTGTTTTTATACTACTTGAATCATGATGATCCCATTATGTTCCCACAGGAGCTTTAGTTGTTTTGTTTTTTGAATAGCATGAAAAAAAAATGTGGCCCCTCCCCTCATCAGGCTTTATTCAATATTTGCATGCTCATTAAATAAACTAAATAAAAGTTGACATGTTTCAACATCTACCCTCATCAAGAAGCACTTCAAAAAGACACACTAATGGGTATGTTTTTTATTCGGTGTGATAACACTGTAGTATAGGGAAAGTTATACATCAAATAGTTATATATAGTTATATATTAATAGTTATGTTGTCATTTCATTATGCTGAGTTGTGTGAGCCTGTAATTACATTGCAAGACCTACACTTTGCCCTTTCCTGGCCAGAAAAGAATTCAGTTAGAGCAAAGGAGTTGGCCACAACTCAAGAACATCTAAAGTAGGTTTCTTGGGAACTACTTAGGGTAATTATTTCTAATTATATTGTTAAGTAATTAGTTGTTAAGCTGCAATAAGACAATGTGTTGTGTGACCTTGGAGTGCTCAGTCCTTGACTGTCCACAGAAGTGGATTTGGTCACGTAAGAGTTGGCAACGACTCCAACGTCTTCTGTTTACCCTACACATATCTTTAAGACATCGATGAGAATTATGGTGTCTGCTGCAGCCAGTTAATAGAAAAACTCTCTCCCTGCCTCTCTCTTCCGCTCACCATCTCTCTCTCTCTCAGTCACTCTCATCCCCAATATCTCCCTCCTTCTCTCCATATCTCGCTCTCTCTCTCTCTCTCTCTCTCTCACCGATGCAGCTTGGCGGGCTAGGCTGCCAGTAGTATCTATTTTCCACTTGGATGCAGGTGATTCTGCTCTCCCCCTGCAATTCGTATCCTGGATCACAAGAGAAGGTCACCGAGTCACCGGGCTCCCGCCCTTCCCCATTGCGACTGCCATTCATGGGAATGCCTGGATCTCTGCAGGCTGTCGCAAGCGAACCTGAAGGGTTCACACACACACACACACACACACACACACACACACACACACACACACCAATGGACACAAGTTCATATACACATACAAATCAATAAGTGCAAGCGAGCACACACACACACCTACACACACATGCAGAATTTCATATCATGTGGTAGACAGCTGTCAAGCTCAAGCTGTAGCTCAAACACAGTTATAGAAAAGAACAGATTACTGCCTGATCTCAGCAGTTAAAATCCTGCGGTGTTTTCCCAACGTGTTTTCCTAAACCACAGCTGCCAAGCAGCCCAGGGCAACAAGACTTAATGGTAGAATCTGATGGATTCTTCAACTGTTCCTCTCTCGATAGACTTTATTAAGAGACCTGACTCAGTTATGTATATTGCTATTTTTTGTTGTTGTTGCTATTTTGCTTTTCTGTTTTCAAAATCAAAATACATCTAGCAAAAATAGAGGCAGTGATGTGGAATTAAAAGGGAATGAATATGATATCACATATATGTTTGAAAAATGAAATATACAGTATCATACATGGAATTATGTGATTACCAAATTAATGAGGACAATATATAATAGGGATAATCACATATGGATAATCAATCAATGATATTGAATATTTGTGAGAAAAAAACCTCACACTGACACTTAACAGAACTGCTACATAGGCAATGAATAGTCTGACTTTGTAGACCCACAGAATTATTGTTTAACCAAAATTTTTGTCATAGCACTGCAAACTACCTATATGCATAACGTATTTTAACAGGGGTGAATTTTCACTATAAGGATTCAGGGGATTTGTTGTCATTCTTCTTCACTTACCTCTTGGAGAGTGAGATTTGTTTTGGTTCTGAAAACTACTAGCCATAAGCCAACAGGCTATTTAAGTATGCATCTCTGGAATCAACACCAGCTATGATCAGGTGCAGTGAATCCCATATAACTTATTTGTGCAATGGATCACTGTGGCTGTATACCAAATAAAATAAAATGAAAATAAAAACATTTACAAACTAACAATATCACGAGTGGCTGAGTCGATGAGGTGTAATGGAACTGCTGTGCTCAGGTGCTTGGGTTTTGAAGCTTCTCGTCAGCAGAACATGGAGACTGCATCGGTGCTACAGCGGCACTCAGTGCGCTGACGACCCGCAGCAGTGGAATGTGAAATACCTGGGATTTTGATTGCTCATCCAGCCATGGCTAAAGATTACAGCAAATACTGAGAGATCAACATGAGATGAATAGATATTGGAATTAAAAGCTGCTATACTCAGTTTGATAACTTCATGACTTGCAGATAATAATGAGAAATCCACACTGGATCGAGCTAAAATATAATGCTGGTAGACACACTGTTTTCTTAGGGAGACTACCCCGCATACATTATAGTGACAACACCCACGCGTATTACCTGATACTTATCCTTAGGCTGAAATACTCTGTGCCATATAAGGAAATAATGAGAGATTAACATGAGATAAAAAAAAACACTTTTACTATCACACATTCTCTTTGCATAGACAGAAACAGTGACTATACAATGACTTCTTACACACACTCATGACACATACATATTTTTCCAATAATTTTTCAAGTTACAGTAAGAGCAAACAGACCATAGATCTACTTGATGTCCTTGGAAGGAAAAAGGAAAACTCACTGGAGAAGTCGATGGCGAAGCCAGACTTGGTGATGTAGAAGTCGGTCTCGAACTGAATGGTGACAAGGTTGAGGGTGGAGTGGATCCCCTCGGGCAGCAGCGAGCCGCTCACCTCCTTCAGAGCCATCTCGTTCTCGGGAGGCCCGTCCCACACCTTCAGGATGTCGTGGGACGCCTCCGTGTCGAACGCCAGGAACTGGAGACTGGGAGAGGTAAATGAGGGAGGCTGTCACTTCGGCTTAGTTCGGTTTGCTTGGTCCGGTTCAGTTCAGTTCAAGTCAAGTCAGTTCAAGTCAAGTCAAGTCAGTTCGTTACTTCAACTCAGCGGGATGGAGTTGAGCTCAGGTCATTTGGCAGTTGGATTCACCCCAGTTCAGTTGAATTCATTTCACTGGGATGTGTTCACTTGCGCAATTTTTACACCTCCACATTAAACTAAACCAATTGCTCACCAGGAGGCAAGCAAAATGGCTGCTGCATGGCTAAAGATGGGAGCTGTGACATAATCTGAAACCAGATTAAATTGAGTTCAAAGGGAAAACCCATCTAGGAACATTGTCCTTATGCTTTTGGGCAGTTCAGTTTAGATTTGGTAACATCCATCAATTTCTGCCAAAGTTACAAACAGGAGAGTGAAGACTTATCTGCAATCTCATCAACAGATGGCCCGGAGCAGCTCTTTTGACAAAGAATGCAAGGCTGACTTTATGAAATCACACAATGTTTACTTCAACCTCTAAGCCCAAAATGGGTTTTATTTCACAGTAATACTAGGAGCTCTGAACCAAAAAAAAATGTTTCCATATCCCAAGAAAATTCCCCTGGGTGCTGTCACAGTGTCTACAAAGTCCCTCTCCCATTCATTGTTAATGGAGCAGCTGCAGGCTTTTTCTCTTGATGACATCTAGCTTTGGAAGAGACATTTTCATGTTCAAAATCTAAACTGAACTGTACAACATCAGAGGGAGGATTTTTATGATGTGTTTATCTACTGTACAAGTCTGGTCAAGTGAAGATGACTTCAGTTAATTTCAGACTTATTTAAATCAGTCCCCACTGGTTCAGTTCAGGGTGATTTCCCCTTGTGTAGAAGCTGCAGTCCCTGGATAAAATGTCAATCAAAGCCCCTTTAGTATTTTCAGACAAAATCCACCAAATGCCCTAACATGCATTTGGCAATTCAAGCTCATTCTTAAAATATACTAAGTTTCTCTTTAAAACTGACAATTTTAGGGCCCTACTGCATGTGAATTTACATATTTTTATAATTGTTAAAATCTATATATAACATTCTATATTATAGTCATTTGCTAAAATGTTATGTTAAATGGTTTGGAGTTATATAAAACAAAAACAACAAAAAAAGATAACATAGTTTTTCATCCATACTGTATACATGCATAAATTTAAATATTTAATTTTAATATATCAGCAACTTGTGAGCTACCTGACGATGTTGCCAGAGTTGACCTCAATGGTCCAGGTGCACCTCAGGTTGTTGTCGTAAGGGAAGGGATACCCAGGAGAGAGGATAGATACCCAGGAGAGAGGATACGCCCTGTGGACTCACCCTTGAAACTGCCACCACACTCCGCTGCGCGCACACACACACACACACACACACACACACACACACACACACACACACACACACACACACACACACAAATACACAAAACACTGACTTGTCAACAACATCAGTAAAAACCAAAACTCCAATCAAAATGAATATGCAAAAAAGAATGGACAGAAAATGCAGACACACACACACACAAGCATATGCACATACATCGACACCAAGAACAGAAAACATGCTGACAGAGTCCGGGCAGAGCCGCTGCAGCCCAGAGTCTACAATGAGTACTAATGACCAGCAGTTAAAGTCTTGCTGGAAATGAGCACTTTTTCTCTTTGTTTTCCACTAACAGGTAATGGGACTGAAACAAGGACTTCCTGCCTGGCCGGAGATACTTAGGGATGCAAAACTTGTTTTGTCTCCAAGTATGCCTCCTAATGATGCCATTAATTAACTTTAAAAAGACTGTGTCCACAGAATATATAGGCTGGGCCTTGCACTGCAGGAAGGACACTGCTACAAATGTTAATGACTGAAGGAATATCTTATCATCCAATCTATGTTGTCTCTCCCCTGGTTATCATCTAGCTATCTATATTACAGAACAAACGGCACTTAATTAATGGGAAAATTACATTAGATGGCCACAGCGGTAGACTATAATCAGTATCCTAACACCAGGCAAATGTAAGACTCCTCGACAGGAGCCTGGAGATGTGGCCCTGGAGAAATGGCTGGAGATCCCATTTCACATTCAACTCACAGATACAGGGCTGACTATTAATATTGACCAATCAATGATCCAGCTCTGTTGAACAGTTAATCAATAGAATGATTAAGTGCCTTTTTTTGTGATCTACGTTTGCGATCATACCGAACATGCCGCAGTGCCAAACTGACGCCCTTTTTCTGAAAAGGAAGAAACACACGTTTCATTGAAAAAGGCAACAGGACATGCTGGCATTTAAAGTGCAATTCTGCACACGTCCGGAATTTGTAAATCATTTTTTACCCTAATCCATCACCGCTAGACATCGAGCGACAGACACTGCTTCACAACACCTTCTAGACTCTAGCAATGTGCAGGTAATAGCTTTATCATTTCTCCGTCTCTCTGTCACAACATGTGCTGAATATGAAAGCACAACCTAAACTGTACATCATGTCCATAACTCAATCTGCTAACCTCTGTGAATAATCTGATAATTATGCACCTTTCCATCCAGAAAAACACTGATCAATGGCCTGCGAATAAAAACATCTAAATTACACAGAAATGAAACAGAGCCAGGGCAAAAGAACAACACAGTGAAAACTCAATAGTCTTCCAAATTGCTTCACCATAGTGCTCTTATTGAATCTATAAAGCTAGCTTTGCATCAGGAACACACATGGAGATCAATGATTCACAATAAAACATCAGAGGCATTTGTATTCTCTTACAAAATGACAAGCCGTGTATTTTCTTTCAACACAGTTCAATTAAGTGGAAATCATGTAGGACTAAATCCGTAGGATTAACACCGAGCATAGCAATGTTGACAGTGTGCCTGGACTGAATAATAATATAAGCTACCACAGAGGGAGGGAGGGAGGGAGGGAGGGAGGGAGGGAGGGAGAGAGAGAGAGGGAGAGAGAGAGACAGAGACAGAGGGGGGGTGTCTGAGAGAGAGCGGGGCAGAGAGCTAGACAGAGCGAGAGAGAGAGACAGCAGGTTGACAAAGGGAGACAGGATTACCTATGCATGACGGGAGGTGGTTGTCCCATGCCCTTCTCTCCCCAGTCATGCACTTGAGTATGCCACTGCCGTGCAGGGTGTAACCTTGGTCGCAGCCGTACGTGATGGCACTACCAGCAAAGTGACCCTGGTCGCTGACTTTGAAACCGAACTGCGGCACGCCTGGATCATCGCAGTGGGAGAGCTCAAAACCTGGAGGAGGAGGAGCAGGGGAAGGAGGAGAGAGTGGAGGGGAACAGGGGTTTAAGAATGACTTATACCATTTTGAGTCCCAAAGACCACACACACACACAAACAGAGAACTGCTTGTCAGCGTTTAAAACAAAGTCCACTGGAGAGCAGCCATATTGTAAACCGATGCCATATTCCCATTTATCCGCATTGTAAAGACATATTGATTGAGCTTTGGGAATTAATGTCCGGTTGAGCACAGATGAGGATTGGACTTAAAGTCCCATTATATTACTTGGCAGTAAAAGATTCTTTCTGGACAGAGAGCACAATTAGACCTTCCACAATTAAGTGTTCAATTGAGTGTGGACATTTACCAGGATTGAGAAATAGCGCAGCCGCTCATAACAGTTTGGGGTGATAAAAAAAAGGAATAAAATAAAATAAAATAAACAAGCCACAAACAAGAGAATGTTCCAATAACTCTTGAACTCGGCATGTTTGATCTTGACCGTGGCCTTTGTCTCCTCTCCTCTCGCTCAGGTAGTAAATGTAAGTGTGTTCTGCTATGCGGCAGCGGCGGCCGCACATAAACCTGGCGGCGCTGATTTATGCTCTCTTCTCACAGCGAGGCCCCTGCCCATGCCAGATGTTACGGTAGTATTACAAGAGTCATGCCCAGTATAAATCTCCAACAGTTACTGCTCACATTTAGAAAATTACCTCAGCACTTTTGGTAGAAGAGTCATGAAAACATGGTCAGATTTCATGTTCCGACAAGATTTAAGCCGCCTATACCACACTGCGCCACGCCTCCGCCTTGCCCTCCTCGCTGTTCACACATCAGTCAAACCTCTCCAGCTCAAAAGGCCTATTCATTCTGGCTGAAAGGACCACATAAAGACCATGCCTTTAGATAAAGCCTGCTAGTTTACATTCTGCTATTTACCTTGTACACATCCTTGGAAAAATTGGAGCTGAAATCTAATTATGTGATACTTAATTATGGGCAATTCTATAATTCAAAAGGCAGCTTGTAATTAAGCCATAATTTCCTCTGAACTAATTGTGGTTGCATTCAGATGCCGACGGCAATTTATTTAGTTGTTGTAAATGAGTACACACTTTCCTGATTACTGTACACTTTACTATTACTTGTGTCTATTAGTATCAAAACCTCTCACAGTGGATCTGCAACACCGAACTGCAGCACATTAACAAAACCATCATTTCATTTGAACTAATATCAGTCTAGTTACCTGGAAGATAGGTATAGTCCTAAAATTAGCTAAAATTACCAGTTGGGATGCACTGATATCAGAGATTTTACCCAAGACAAAAATCCAATACCCAAAGCCATGAGTAACATGTAAGAAATAAAAGCGAACTGTCTTGATTTTATTTTTATTTTTTAATTTGTGGCACATGGAAACCTGTATTTCTCAAATGGTGGGAAAAACAAGGATTTTATCTCAATAATTTTGTCCATTGACCCCAAACTAAGGAAGTAAGCCTGCACTGTTCAGTAAAGGTAATGGATTGGATCAGAACTCGGTATTGGCCGATACTTACATTTTCGTACTCGTAATCGGTATCGGCATTGAAATAGTGGTATCGCTGCATCCCTGTTACCAGTGTAGATTTATTAGTACCCAGTACCCACTATTAGTAACTGTAAGTTAGCTAATAACTTTTGCCACCTTTGCCATTCTTACCATCTTTGTTGAATTCTACCTTAGAAAACCCACTGGAAGACAAAAAAATTCTCAGAGAGCTCAATCGCAGGTGAAACACAAAAACACTTTAAATTGGACTGCAAAATGCAGTGTCACCAAAACATTTCTCTCGTCTCAGTAATGGATTAGAAACAGTTACCAACAATACACAGTCAGCAAGCCAATTAGGGGGAGAAACAAAACCCATCTATTACTGGCCCACTTACTGCAATGACCCAAACTTTCAATACATACACATGCGCGCGCACTCACACATATGTACAGTCACACACTATATACAGTGCACACACAAACGCATGCAAACGTACACACAAACCCTCCCTCGACTTCAAACAATCCAAACAATAATTCACCTGTTTTAACAAGGTACGGTTAGGCAGGCGCAGATGCTAATTGCAGCAGCGGAGAGGGAAGGAAAAGAGGGAAGAGGGATTTACAGATAGAGAGGGAGAGAGAGAGAGAGAGAGAAAGGGACAGAGAGAGAAATAGGAAAGAGAGAAGCTAATTTTCCTACAGGAATGGAGCAGAAGCGCCATGCTGTGTTTAATGGATACCCTGACAGGGAAAGACACAGCGAAGCAGGGTGAGGGTCAATTAAAATTTCTTTTAAATTCTGCCTCTTGATCCTGAAGTGAGGCTTAATCCACTCATTTGGAAAAGCTTTAGCCCCCCCCCCCCTCCCTCCCCTCCTCCCCTCCTCTCCCCCCGGGGCAAATGAAATGTAACTTACTGTAGTATATGAGCTGGAACCCCGCTGCGGTCGCCTCCTGGTCAGAGAAGAACTCGAGCCACAGATGGTTGGAGGTGCTGGTGAGGGACAGGCCCTGCATCGCCGTGCCCGTGTACGTGCCGAGGACCGGGGCTGCGCTGTCCCGGCCGTCATACACCTGGTCAGAGATGGAGAGGAGCACGATGGGGAGTTTCATTAAAAAAACGGGCGGGGAGTCGCATGGTTAATATATAGTCTTTAAGTGGAAAGTTGTACTACGGCTGCATGGCTTACAATCCCATTTAATTGCGATATCTCTCTCTATTCTATTTCATCACCTCTAACATGCTGATAGAGGATGAACTACCTACTCTACTATAAAATGGTAAAGAATAGCACTATAAAGTATTACATATCAATACTGAAGAAAGGGAAGCGGTATATTTATAGCTTTAATAAGCCATGACTAAAGAGCAGCTATGAGTACTGTATATCCTTTGTTTTATATGGCACCTCTATTGCAAGACTGACGCAAAATGAGCAAATTGAGATTGGATTGAGCATAATTCTTCCCATTGATTTGGCACTGTGCATCCGTAGAGCTGACAGATGGCGGGGTTCGTGAACTCAAACTGACAAAAGAGTGCTTTAGAGGTCTGGAAGAATAACTGTGCTTTTTACTTTATTCGCATCTATTCATTTCATCCAATCTATTAAACAACAAAATCTGTTGAAGGACAAACGGGAAGCAGCATTGCGTGGGTCCTCATTGTGTGAGATCGGAATGGGACACAAGCCATGAAGAAATGACAAAAAGTTTGTGTCCTTTGTTATAGATAACATAAAAATCACCAAGAATATCCAGGTGTACAGAGGCTCTAATGATAGAAATAACATCAGAGAAGTATCCATTATTTTACATGGTTCAAATATGGATGACTGCTTTAAATTATTTTAGTTTGCTCATGTAATTTACAGTTTCATTCTAGGAAACTAAAACTAAAATAGTTTTAACAGTGTCTGTTTGAGGTCGACGTCATTATGTCTTGGATTAAACAGTAATTATTAACCAACTACTGAATGTTCTTGATTCAGTAGTTTTTAATCTTTAATTTGTTGTACTATCTTTTTGAATCACACAGACATTTTCGGCTCCTCGCTTCTAATGGAAGTTATCCGTTGTTGAAGCTCCAAATCTTAAGTATGAGTCTCCTAAGGTACATATAATCTTTCCTGAATTACATGAAATGAAGTACAATGATGAGAAATGAAATACAAGGCTCCAGGCTCTTCCTTTGAAATACTACAAGGCCACTCTCCATTTCTATTTTTTTTTATTTTCTACTCAAGTATATTTAGCTTTCCAAGCATGCCTTCTCCACATTTGAGATGTTCACAAAATGACCAAGTGCAACCAAGTAAAGGGATTTGCCCTTAGTTTCTGAGATTACTGCTGATACAACTCCATTACTAGAAACACCGGCAGTAGTATGCTCTGTTAATTGGAGGATTAGACCTAACAAGACATCTGCATTCAAAGAAGATTGGATTCCAGCTGCGAACCCGGGACTAGGGAGTCATTTGTGGTACTCACCACAACTGTTGAAATGCCCTTGAGCAAAGCAATAAATCCCCAACTTCCCAAAGGGATGCTGCTGCTGCTGTTTGACCTTTGCTCTGACATCCATGGAACAACAATTCTGTATTCTGCCTGGTGCTTTACGTGTAAAATGGCACACAAAGCTCTTTTTTTTTTCTCTTTTCTGTTTTCCCATGTTTTATGTAATGAAAAGCACCAGAGGATGCCCCGTTTCTTTCATCTTTAATTCTTTTTTAAAAAAGTAGCACAAATCTAATTCCACGCCGTTCTCAGCACAAGGTCTCTCTTTATTTGGTGGTAATCTATTTTCTGTCAATAAAAAGGGGAGAGTGCATTTACCTTGAGGATGTCACCTTGCGCGAGGTGGAAGGTGCTGGCGGTGATGTTGATGCCTTTGCCTGTTTGGACCTGAATACTGTACACGCATTCATGGCTGTTGTCGTAGTTCATTGGATAGTTTGGCGACAAAAGGGCTCCCTCGTTGTTGGAGACTGTTGATCCACACTCCGCTGCAAGAAGAGAGACACAAAGATGAGACAGAATCAGCTACATAACACAACAGCAATCATACCAAGAGCTGCATCAATTAGGCTTGGAAAAACTGAAATGAATAGACTTTACTGGTGCATTAGCATGTTACTGAAGAGATAAAGGTAATTCTAATGCCTTATTTGGATAATCATAATTACTAATTCATTCAAGTGTCCCTTGCATTTATTGTTTTAGTATCATAATAATCGTTATCAACTGGCACTGACATATTGTGAAATGTTGAGCGCAGCATTAACCGCTCAGTATAAAATCATTACAGGCTTCATTTTGTAGATTTACCCCACTGGCTTTCTTGCACCATGCCAGGACAAAACGGTAGAGGATTACTTTCCAAAATGAACTGTTCTGAATCAACAAGCCAAAAGCAAATTATGGACTTAGGACAGGAGGGACATCGAGATAATAAGTATTGTGCGGTTCCTTGCATGTTTTATGTATACCAAACAAAACATGACACAACTGCAATTTATTTGTTTTCCCTCAAAACATGAGCATGCATATTCTAAAAGTCATTAACTATGCAAGTGAGTTGCTACAAGTTAGAAGCACTGCATAAATATTTTTGCTATTTGTTTCCAAGCCCTATTGTCTTCTAATATTCATGCCGTCATAGCAGTCCTTTTCCACCACAGGGCCAAATTGGCGTGCCAGGGCCAGGGGTTAGTAAACCCCATGCATAAAGCACTCCATCATGGGGTCTGATGGGACTATTAGTTTATATGACACGAAGCCTCTGCTGCAAAATTATCTCTGGAGTCAGCTCTTAAGATGTGCAAGTAATCAAATTAAGTTTCTCTAGGGGGAAAAATGAGTTTGCAGAAGTAATGAACTCTCCCTGTCCAGGCCTGGTGCACCCTTTAGTGGAAAAGAGATCTCCTGGGCTAGATTTACTCCAGCAGCTCAAATCAGTATTTAACACAGGTCTGATCTTTTAATTGCTGTCTACTTAAGAAAATCCAATTCCATGGAGTTCCTTAATGTGTAGACACTAATAAGTTCAGATCTGCATCGCATAGGTGGAAAACCTGATGTTAGCTGACAGCGTAAATCCTGCAATATATAGACAAAGAGGAAAGAAAGCGAAATGAAAGCGGCTGACCACGTACCCACACACCTTGGCAGAGGGGCGCTCCACATGCGGCGGCCACCTCCCAAGCACACGATCTCTCTGGCCCCCTGCAGGCGATAGCCGGTGTTGCAGTAGAACGCCAGCGAGTCGCCTATTCCGAATTTGGCGCCCGTGTGCCATCCGAACCGGGGAGTCCCGGGGTCCTCGCAAGGTTCAAGATCATACTCTGAAAATAAACGAGCCAAAAGCGATAGCGAAAATATCATCTTCTGAACAAAATTGGATCCAGTCACACCTAAGACAAATTTGTTCTGACCAAGGACAAAATATTATTAATGCACCATTATCATATTATTTTGTGATAGTTAACTTTTCTCTTGCTCCTTCCAAGGGAGGTCAGAGGTCAGGGTGAGCTACAGAACATCGGAGCTGGTACGGATTAATTGTCTTGCTCAAGGACACTTCAGCAGGGCGGATACTTGCCAACACTGAGCTTGAACTTAGAATGATGGATGAAGGACAGGCTCTCTAAAAAGTAGGCCACCCTGCTGCCATATTGTTATACATAGGCTGTTGGTAGCTTTGTCATTTGTGATATAGATGCAACTCAAAGACAAAAAGAGGAAAAAGGTCTTATTACTGACATTATTCATGCCCTGGTCTGTATCTGGCAGTGTGCACAACTTTATATTGATTTTAGCACAGAGAAAACTTACACCAGCACCCTTAACGCAGGGTGTCGCTTGACAAAATTGACAATTTTTCATCAAAAGGTCATAAAAAGGTTAAAAACTGAATTCTAATCAGGCAATCTATAGATGCTAATTACAGAGCACGCAAGGACACACACACACACACACAAACTTTATCGGATAATTTCATGAATATTCATGGCTGCACAAGTTATGCTTCACTTCAGCGAACAGCAGGCAAACATTTAGCCAGACTGCTCATGAAGCAGCCCCCCTCTCTCACTCTTTCTACTTCACTATGTTTCTCTCGTATTCTCTCTCCCTCTCTCTCTCTCTCTCTCCGCCCTCTCCATCACCCCCCCTGCTCACTCACCATCACCATCTGTCTCATCTCCCTTCTCTCTCCCTGTACCTCCCCTCCCTCTGCCTCCCATCCCCACCTCTCTCTCTGTTTCTCCATTCCTCTGTGCCTGTATTGGAGGGCCCCTTTCTTCCTGTAGCTCCACCACCACCACCACCACCACCACCACCACCACCGCTCTTCCTCCCCACACACTTCTACATCCCTCCCGCTCGGCGTCCTGGGGATATTCACCCACATGGCACGCTTTTGATGATCATTCCCATCACAGGCAGACACCCTCTACCTTAGTGACCTCGCTGTCTCTTAATTATCCTCCTCTGATCGGTGCAGCCCGAGGCACGGTCTGCCTTAAGCCTGCTCCCGTTCTGACCGACAAATCACTCCTAGCATGTTACTTTATGCACGCTTTAGAGAAGCTTAGCACTTTTGATCTCATCATCGCACGTGCCGGCACTCTCTCTCTCTCTCTCTCTCTCGCCGTCTGTAATGCCGTCTTTCACCTTTGCTTTCCACACTTTCAGTGATCCTTGCTCCTCCCCTTGCCGCCCCCTCCGCCCCGGCTCCCCCACTAATCCTCTCTCCCTCCCTGCCTCCCTCCCTGCCTCCCTCCCTGCCTCCCACGCGACCCTCTGCCGTCTCCCTACCCGAGAAGGAGATGTTGAATCCTTGCAGTGATATGGAGAAGTCGGAGATGAAGCGCAGCTGGGCCTTGAAGTTCCCGTAGAGGCCGGCGTTAACGGGCGCGGGCCGCTCGGAGCCCGTGAGCCGGGCCAGCGGCTGGGCGAAGCTGCCGTTCTCCGTGATCAGAAGGTAGTCGTGGTGGTCCTCCAGGTGGAAGGAGTGGAAAGTGAACTGGACACCTTGGAGGGGAGAATAAGACGCCCCAGGGTTAGAAGGTGCTAAAGAAATAAGAAACATCAGGGCTCGAACTTTGGAAAGAGATTAGTGCCAACAGAGATTGTATTTGAATTGCATAAATTCGAATGTTATGCTCATATCGAACCGCTGAATTCAAAACATGGAATCACTGAATAAATGAATTCAAAAATGTATTTTATAAGGCACAATTTGAAATTGAATGTGATTAGTATTGAATTTAAGTTTTAGGATTTAATTCGTCCAATTCAGTGTAAGGGAGATCCGTGCTCCAGCAACAAGAGAAGAGATGCTACCTAAATGCAAAAATGCATACAAGGATATATCCAAAAATAGATCACTATTTATCAGTTAAAAACCATAACGGTTCGGTCTAGGCAACCTTCATCAGATAATGAACAATAGAAAAGGACAATATTATGTACAATCCAAGGGGAATAAAAAGCCCCACAGGTGATTACACTAAAGGTAATTACAAGTAGACCAATATCTGTACAGGAAATATTGCAAGGGCAGGAAAGGAGGCAGACAAAAATCTGATTAGCTCAAAGAGTGGAAATAAAATGTGAGGGGGAGGATTCATGAAAATAAATGCAACATCATATAACAGTATACACATCCTAATAGGCTTTTTCCAATTGCCATTTTCATTTTCAATTTTCAAGCTGTATGTAAATGAGGAGGTGTGGCCCGGCCCTTCCATCAATCAGTGCAAGCAGGGTCAGTGAGACTTCTCCCACCTCCAAATCCGCCCACTCGGTGAAACTTGTAACCCTGAAAACAACACACCCCCAGTGAGGTGACAGGAGGCAGTTTAGATGGAAGAGAGCGGGCCATCATGTCATAATGGTAGGCAGAAATGATTGTCTCTTGTCTTTGACATCAATCTTAACTTTCTGTTAGCAAACTATGGTACATTTCTACCATGATGGCCAGTTGGCCGTGTTTCAGTATGATAAGCGCAGCCATTTTCATGCCATCTGTTGAATCTGCGTTGTTATAAATCTATAATGTCCTGTGACACTTTTGGCTCTCTTGATAAGGAAAATCCCAAATGTCCACAGAAAATAAATAACAAAATGTGCTCTGAGAAAACTGCATAATTCTATTATAGAGATTACAGGCAAATGATCAATTAATCAAGAACCTTCCCCTTGAGGGGACATCCAGATATTTCAATAAGCGTAGGAGATTGGTAAAAGTAGAGTGACTATTATCCCCAATGGGGAATTTGTCTTCCAGTCAGTAGCCACAGGGTAAGAAACAGCACATATATCAGTGGCCATTATATAAAGATTCATAATTCACTTTTACAAACATGGCAAGAGGTTTAGACTTAGAGATTTCTCCAAGCAAGGAAGAGACCCCTTGATGGGGAGTGTCATCTGCTTCAAGTGCAGTGAATGAGGAAATATGAAGAAATCCACATAGTGAGAATCATGCATAAAAAACTTATAGAACATGCACTATAACCCAAGTGAATGACCTGCTATGTGCAGTGCTGAAAAGCATGTATAATATGCCATGGTTAATTTGCTTTTTGTGTGGGGAAATTTCTTTGTATCTTGTATTTGTATTGTTGTACTCTTGTATTGTGAATTTGTATTTTGGTTCAGGCCAATGAAGTTGTGTAGCTTGTTCTAAACAAGTCGTATTTGGATGTTGCATGCATAATCACAACAGTGAGAGATACAGTACAGAATTCATTTGGAAGAAATGTCAATTAGCACTTTTTTTTTTAAAACATTTAGCTGCCATTTAGCTAGTTAGCCAACTACCACTGCCTAGCCACTGCGAACTAGGCCACATTATTATGTTTCTAGACAACAGTTAATGTTAGCTTGATTTCTCAAGTTGATATGATGTTCAATAATATAAAACAAATGGCAAGATTTGCAGCTCTTTGACCAGGTGGGGATAGTAAGACTCAATCACAAGCTGAAGAGATGAACAAGGCAGAGTGCCACATGGCTAGTGGCCCTGCTAAGTGAAGAGTGTTAGCCCACTGTAGCTTCCTTCCAGTCAACACTCAGGGAATATAAGCCCCTTGTTCCCAGATGTTTGTCTCAGGAAGGGAAATCTGAATTAAGAAAACTGAATTTGAACTGGGAAAACCTACAGTATTTGAACTGGGACAACTGAATTAGAAATTATTGCTTAAAGTTAGCAGAAAAACACTAGCCCACCACTGTGGAGACCCGGGTTCATATCCTGCTAACGGTAAGGTTCCATGTTAAATTTCAAATAGAGCTTTACAAATTCAATTCAAATTAAACTCATTCATTCAACTTTCTTTTTTTTTAATTCAACAGTTCAATATGAGCTTGATAAATTAAAAATTCTGCAATTCAAATACCAGCTCTACTGACATTAATCACTTTCTATATGGAACATTCTCTGAGTGCGGAGACAGGAGCACAGAACAGAGTCGTGGGTAGAATATGAAAGCTTACTTTTCTTTTTTTTTCTTTTTTTTTGCTTTGACAATTTACACAGTCATTTATGTGCTGGCTGTGTTTCATGATCATAGCCTTAGAGCACCATCCAAAACATCTTGTCCTTCAGAGAATAAGTTAACTTTCTACAGTTGGAATTGATGTGAAAATACAAGGTGCAATACCACTTTTTTCTGACCAAGAACTGTCCTTCAGCCTCACCTTAGAAGTGTTTGGAGGAAGAAACATCAACATCTGAAATTGGTACTGATAGAATTGGTGGGAGGAGTGGAGCACAAATTGGACACCTTTAAGGCAGAAATTAAGACAGACCGGGACTAGTACTTGTGGTGTCAAAGTGCTTAGAGTGATAGGATCGCTGATAGGCCTGTTGGATAAAATACATCTTCAACAACCAAAGGTGTAAAATTGTCTTAAACTTCACCTTAGGAACCCAGGAGGAAACAGAGTTGTTAGATAATCTTCTGTGAGGTATTTTACTATCAACTAGAAAAAATATGGTAGGGGAAAATATAGCAGATACATTATATAACATAGTGCAGGCTAGGGCACTAAGATAAGATCAATTTGCTTTTCAAATGATAATGAATAAGAATGTCAAGGGGACCTCGTTGCTGATCATATTCAGCGCTAATAAAATAAAACTAATGAAATAAAAGAATACTACACAAATAAAACTGCAATATCAGAGGTTGCTTACCAGGTGAGCAAATACAATTTCAGAACTGTTCATTCAATGAACCATGGGTGAAAAAAACTTATAAAATGCAATTTTGTCCTAATAGGATAAAAGTAAATGCCATCCAAATGATACATAGAGCAACGTAAACTATTCGCTCAACTAACCGAACCATGAAGTGGATGCACTGCAGATAAAAAAGAGCTTCAACTGAGACTGAGCTCTCAGATCTTGGAACACGCTGTAAGTAAGGGATGATACGCAGTGAATTTTCCAATAACTGCCCCCCTCAGAGTGTATTATCCCTGCTTATATTATGGCCGCTTGCCAAAGATAAAGAAAAAGCCAGTGCTGTTAATTTATCTTTCCTAAAGTAAAATAATATTTATGCTTGGCACACTTTAAGGAGGATAGTCCCTCTGTAAGTAGCAGCTTTCTGGGAAACTGTTGGAGGGTGTCTTTTCATTTATTGCGTGATAATGTGGGCATTGTAAAACTCCTTGAGACTTGATTAGGGGCTATACACATAAACTTGACTTGACTGATGTGGGTAATAATACAGTATATATGTACATATGTTAGCTTAGTTTTTTTCTTTTTTTTCTTTTTCGTTTTTTGTTATTGTTTGTTTTTCTCCTTAAGTTGAGGGGAGGTCCGTTGTGTAAGCCTGTGGCTTCTTTACCTCTCCTGTCACATCTTTTATTTTTTTCATTATCTGGATTTTATGCAGTTTTATGTGTGTGCAAGTAAAATAAAAATAAAAAAAATATGAATGGGCCAAGCAGAAAAAAAACACAAAACTAAACAAAAAAGCAAATTTCTTACACAGGTTCATAATTGTATGGGTTCTTAAACTTCACCAGCCTGGGACCAAAGTAAGAAATGTGTTCTTTCCTCCTGGGACCCCGGTTTGTCAGAAACTTATTACTTCTCTTGTTCTGCATGGACTCCTTGTTATGCAATAGGCCCCACAATCCATTTTGGCTCCCCAGCCCACAGTTTCAAATACCCTGGTTTAATGCAAACTCTCCTTACCTTTTCCATGGCTGACTTCTACGGTCCAGGTGCAGTTCAGGGAGCTGGGGTACAGCTCTGGGAAGCCGGGAGATAGGATGATCCCTCCAGGCCCTCTAATATCCCCACCGCACGATGCTGAGCAGAAAGGGGGAGATAATGAATGATAATTGCTACTGAAAAAAAGAAAAAATTGGAAAATTGAAACGAGCCAATAAATCCTTCACCTGAAGACAGAGGAGTGATTTTAATGAATAATGTATCTCAGTCATATCACATCCTGTCTTGCTATTCATATAAAGTACCTGTAATTCTGCCAACACAATGTTTTTGGGTTTTTTTTGTTCTCTGCCCAACAGGCCAGCTCCCTACCTAACAGGCCAATAAATAATTCATTAATTCATTCATCCATCCATCCATTCCTCCCGCCTATGGTATCTCAAACTGGAGGACAGTGTCCGTGTTTACAGAAAACCTAATAAACCATTAAATTTACTTTTATTACAAAAGACCTGACCCAAGCACGTTAAGCGGATTAGAATATCGGGTTCCATTTCGACTGAGACTTCAAAGTGATTGGGAGTTTCTCGCACATATAAACAGTCGTCCCATTGCCTCACTACTCTTCAGTCAGGTTGGGTAGATAATCCTGTTACAGCTCACCATGTGAAGGGAGTCACTGATTGGGTGACAAGGAAATGGCGTCTGAGGGAGAAATACAAATTGTCACCTCATTGATATGACTCTCCGCATGTTGACTATTGACATAATTTACTGCCAGGAAGCTCCTTATCGCATCACAGGAAGTTAATGAGATAAAGCACTCCCCTCATTGGCTGTTGGGGGCCAGGAGGTTAACGCCGGATCCGTCTGAAGGCTAACTGATCTAATTGGATATTGTTCAAACCTGCTACCAGTTTCTCATGCTGTCATTGTGCTTCGCCCCAAAAAGGTCATTTCACATAAAGGGCACCGCTTTGTAAATATAGCATTCATAAAATTTGACATGCTTTGTGGTTTTTTTTTAGCGTGTGTGGGTGTGTGTGTGTGTGTGTTCTTGGCCCTGAAAGCCCTGAGGGTGGCATTACATCCAAACGCTTGGATGCCTTCCTCAAAACAGCTCTCGTTGACAAATATTAGAAGTAGAACTCTTGTACATGTACATATTTTCAAAGTAATGAATGTCAGGCGATGTTTTGGAGGATCACTGCGATGCCTGAGGCTCCACAGCTGTACACCCTCTGCCCCCCCCCCCCCCCCCCTCCTTTCCTCTCTCCTTCCACCCTTGGGCCCTCCAGCTAGCACAACACATCAAGGCCCGAATCCTTACCCACCAACAAAATTATATCAAATATTTTATTAATGAGCCAAAATTACATAAAGTCATTAAAAGTGGATGAGTACACTTGGCGAAGGATCTACTTTAGAGGCTGCACGGGCAGAGGGCCAAGGCGTTTGGCGCCTGTCTGGCACACACCTAGGCACAAAATGCTCCAAGATTTAAGATGAATTTTCAGAGCAACCACTGGGATGGAGCTGCATTGCACAACACTACATCATACACACAATAACTTCTGGTGCTTTCCGCCAGCCCTTGCATGCCTTTTCTTAGTTATAATCCTGCAACTGAGGGGGAGATCATTTACGGTTTTTACACCGCTGAAGTAATCGCCGCAATTGTCCTCGCCGTACACCTGAACACCGCAAAAAAGCAAGACTATACACACGCGGCCAAGGATGGAGGGAGATTACGGGGATATCGCTCATATCAGGGACATGCACCTAACTGCTTTGAAGTTCAGCATAATCTCTCCTCTGTATTACATGATTCAGGACACCCCGAGTCAGCTGTTCAGACACGGACTGGGCGTATTTGCTGAATGAAAAGCATTCTGACGAGTGTCTGTTCACAGTCAGACCTGCTGTGGGCTTTGTCTGCCCATGGTAGCTTATGCTTTAAGAGTGTTGTTACCTCCTGCCAACCAGGCCATGTTGTTTTTCAGGGTTTTGAGACTTCCGAATAAATATGGCAATGGAAGCAGCTGCTGCAAGACTCCTGTTACCTTTTGCCAAATCCATATATCTTTAGAAACCTCTTGCCAGTTACTAGTGGCAGCTTCCCAAAAGCATTTGTGGCTAAAATACTGTCATTTACCACTGTCATATCTCTACTAGTGTATAGGTACAAAAGCTCTCTTTTGCCGTATTTCTTCTAAATAAATCGAGCAAAAATACAGCGCTGTATAAAATCTAATCAGCACATCCAATCAACCAATCAATTATGAAATTTATATAATTTCAGTACTTTGAATATTTATATTAGAATGCCCCAAGAACAAGGGTGGGATTTGCACTTTGGGGTCAATCCAATTGATTCTAGTTTGGAATAGATAAATAGATAGAATAGATAAAACAATTAGTGAGTTTTCTGAAAAAATGAATTATTATTATTATTTTTTAAAAGCATTGTCATCCAAAATCATCCAAAGAATATAACAAGAATTGACTAATATCATGGATTGCATGCATGAGACTGCTGACCATGTTTCTATTATTTCTACTGGAACCCATGCTGACCAATTAAAATAAATGTTTAATATGCCATTTTTTTTGCATTTATTACATCATTCAACATCCAAAATGAACAAGAACATATCATCCAATGTACGATCAAACATACAAAGGATGTGCAGATTGTAGATATACACATACCATCACAGGTAGGCAGCGGGTGGCTCCAGAAGTGGTTCTTCTCACACACCAGTGGCTCCTCGTGGCTCAGCCGGTACCCTGGGTCACACTGGAAGGACACAGTGGAGCCGATGGACAGGTCATGGCCCAACCGGACTCCATTCACTGGGATGCCAGGATCCATACAGGAGTATGTGTCCAACGTGACAACTACAGAGAGGAAAATCAAAGGATTATGTCTTGAATATCCTTTTTTGTATGTTATATTTATTTGCTTTGGAATTGGAAAATGACATGCATATAGATCTATGGGGACGAAATGGGTCCAGACTCATTTTTCAGGAGTCTAGTCCTTGACATTTGAACTGTAGTGGTTTAGAGGAATGTTGAAATAGTTGAAATACTCTACCAATAGAAATGAGATCATGTCCTACTGAGAGATGTTGAAGGATAATTCAATTTTTTTTTCAACCTGGGCTGTACTTTCCTAGTTTTTGCTATCATGAGAATGCATACAATACACAACGAAAGGGCCAAAGCAAGATTCAACAGCTGAATCCAAAAAGCGATAAGATAAGACCCATCCTTTCAGCACAATAACACTCACACTGCAGTTGAACATGTCTTTCAATAGCTGCGATTTAACAATTATCCTGACATTTCAGTTTTTTTATGCTGCTCAGACACCTCCATGTTTACTTTGCTGGCTGCCGGTTTTCTGCTGTGTTATCGGAAGAAGCGGAAGAACATGATTTTGCGGCTTCAGTTTGAAAGCATTCTTTACATGTTTTACACGCTGGAACACCCTCATCCAAGATCATTTGTATTTCTGAAAATCATCTAAAATCAACCATAAACAAATGACAGCAGATATTTCCCACTTTTTATTTTTATTATTTATTTTATTTAGAGTGCTGACATCAGTGGATTCACCACTATGTTTACTGCTTGTGTTGATACACTTCCACAATTTGCGATGGCATGTGGGAGACATCGGAGCCTGCAAAAAAATCCCATTTATCCTACTTGTAATTACCACTAAGAGGTTGATGTGAACAGCTTTTCCCAGTCTGCAGTTCGGATTTACAGATAATCGGATATGACATGAACGCAGCATCAGAGTCTACTGCTAATCTAATCTACTTGCTTATATCTTATACCACAATATACACTAGTTTCAGGCAATGGATAATCAGAAATCGGATGTAGGCAGGTCCCATTGCAGTGCGAGTGTGATTGTGTTAAAAGGACGCGTTTTTCACATTTTGGTTCTACTGTTTTACAGAGTTTGCTTTGGTCCTTTTGGTGTGTGTTGGAAAGCAGCGTTTCCGGTGAACTGGAGGTACATAAGTACATCAAGCTCTACAGTGAAGTAAGTGTTGCAATTTTGAACAAAATCCATCGTCATGATGGCAAAAACTAGGAAAATAATTTATCAGATCAAAAAATAAGGCCCAGGTTGAAAATAAACAGAACTATCCTTTAATATGTTCAACTATTTATACAGTGTGGTAATACAGAAAGTCTTCTACACAGGTCATAAGTCATACAGTATTCATGTATTTAAGTATTTAAGTCATACAGCATTCATGAAACGTGAAATGGCAATTCTATTTTTGCAATCACAGTAAAATTTCTAGGCCACATTCAAACCAAAAAAACCCTGCTGACAGAACCTTTGATGTCATTACCATCATCATAACAAAGGTAGGTTTCTGGTGGCATACATAATAGAGAAAGAAAGTTGCAGTTTTCCAAAGTAAGAGATTTACTTTGACTTTGACTTTAATAATTCACACTCACCGATCACACAGAAAACGAAAAAAAATAAAAATACATGGCATTTTAAAATGGACAAAACATACAGCACAGAAACAATGAGGCATTTCACACAATAGCGCAGCTGTTATTTGAGACGTTCAAGAAAACTTCACTGTCGCACTGTTTATAGAAGCAGTTTATGATTCAGAGTCTGGCTGCTGTGATGTTTGACAGTTTCTGTCTCATCAACCTTGATAGAGCCGCCGGTTCTTCCGGTATTAAAGAAAACAATGTTTCATCTCCCTGCTATTCTCCTTTGTTAAATTTAAGCAAGTCACCCACTGGGAGAAGGTCAAACACTAGATGCTCTAGGTGGTGGGAGGAGGAGAGTTGCTCCTGGAATCAGTTGTAGTGGTACTGGCTCCCTCTTAATCTGCAGCGATGCAAGCTGCAGAGAGGTGGCCCCATTTTTCCCTATGATTTCCAGGACTGCTTTTTGGACATCTTCCAAGTAGGGTTGCTTGTTCTTTTTTGATGCACTAAAAGTATGCTGATTTGAGGCATGGACTGAGTTGTGTAAGCAGTTATCAGGTCTATTCCAGACAAGGATAATGAAGAAATACAGCTATTTCAAGCCCTGACTCAAGCTACTTCACATGCATGGCAGTACAAATTAGTGAACATTAGGATTAGGGAGTTACCAGACATTGCATCTATCTAGTCAGCCAATCAATTGAGTTGATGGGAAAACTATTTTGTACTTGACACAATGGGTAACTTTAATAAGATATATTCAAATTCAAAAGCATGTTCTTTCCTCAGTCCAGTCTCCTGTCTCTTGGTCCGCTGATGTGTGTTCTTCAGTGTTAGAGGCCCTGAACATGGTAGTTCTATACCATCCATATACCCAGTCTCTAGGTTATCATTAAAAGCAGAGCTTTGGGGTGAGGGAACACCCCTACCCAGCTCCAGCTCCCTGGACTGCTCTTTAGCCATAAACATATTTCATACTATTATAGATTTAGAAAGAAATGCAAATTCAGAATGCTTATTAAGCAAGCTGTATGAGCAACTAGCCATCACCCTTTGTTTCCTTCCTGCGGTGTAGCTGTCAAAAAAGTAAACCTGGGTCCAGTCCAATTTCTGTGGCAGCAGTAGATTTTCGTGATTGACCCAGTCAAAGGCTTTGGAAATGTCAGCAAATAGTATTCCTGTCCATTGTGGGGTGTCTGTCTGGTATCAGCGGCTGTGAGCCCAGCATGAGTGGAATTAAAGGTACAGTATATGATGTAAGATTTATGTAAAATAGCACCTTCTCCTGGCGCAAAGATAAATGTCATCACTAAATACAAAACCTGCCCCCAACCCCCATTCCAAACAGTGCTTCATACACACCCCCATACCGAGTGAAACATGCACAAACAATTTCTCAAACAGTTCAGCATTGATTCTGATGACTTCTAGCAACACAAGTCAGATGTGGCATGACTTCTATCATAATGTTACACCTACTGGAAACATGGTGCAAAGTGCAACAGCTAGTGAAACGGTACTGGCCGGGGATCAGTGGGTTACACTCTAGGTCTTGTGAACTATACACTATTATCATCAAGGTTAATACATTTCATAGCAGACTATACTGACCAATTACTGAAGTGCTCTGGCAAGGCTTTTACCAGAAGACCAGATGATGAAAATACAGAATAAAACATAAACTACACCAAATCTAAGTTTTCAATTCATAATTTCTCAAATTAGCAAATGTCGGCTAAACTTAGCCATGGTTAACGTAACAGATGAAAAGCTAATAACGTTAGTAGCATCCTGCCAATACACCAGTGCAGCATAGCTACAAACATAAGGGAGAAGCTTTTTTACGGCCCATAAAAAATACACTGAGCTGAATAAAGGGCACAAAACAACAAAACAAATAGGAAATGAATAGATAAGAAGTTCATCCCTCCACAGTATCTGTTAACCTACTGAGAAGATTGTTGGTTAGATTAAATTGAAATTCGTACATAGACTGCCTTTAACCCTTTTTTTTTTTTTTAAGAAAAGTCAGTTGAATTTTGTTTAACAATGTTAGAGAAATAGAGCATTCATTGCTGCTGTTCGTGGTATTTAGAGCACCAGAATTTGGAATTAAATAAAAAATACCGAGAAGCCCCAGTCAACAAGGATCTTTCATCCCCTTCATCCATCCCTTCAACCAAAAAAATATTATGTAAAATACAGGGCCATCAGTGACATTATAGAAAACCACTTAAATAGAATATGTAGGCATATGATTGGATTACAGGTTGATGTATTCGTTGCAATTGGATATGCCTGTCATCTTTTACATACAAAGGAAATGATGGAATGTTTCTCTGCCACGGTTTATTCAAAACATAATTCACAATAGCACTATTTTGTAAGACCAATTTTACAAATGAACTGGGCTGGGTTTCCCCAAAGCGTTTCAGCAATAAAATATGTCCTAAATTGCAATGGAAGAAGCTAATATGATTTTACTGTTATTGCTTTTCGATAGCCTCATCAGCAAAAGAGAAATGCACTTGAGAGTGAAACATAATAAGACAAAGGCACTTGTGGTCTACTTTCAGTCAATAATACAGATCTAATAATGAAGTCTGTCTTATGAATCATGTCTGAGTGACAGGGGTAGTGGTGCTGGTGCAAACAATGGTGGAAATGGATCACTCTATATCCAGAATACTTTTCTATTTGCCATTTCAAAGACTACCGCTCCATGCATAATAATGTGGAAAGAAAAGAAAAGCTTACAACGCAAGATCCCCTGAGAACAGGGAGCTCTCGCCCAGACAGTAGTTATTCGGGGTGTTCGCTTCTGTACTGCTAAGAGCTGATAGTTCTCTTCTCCTGGCCAATTTTCCCAGCCAGTCTGACTGCTCGAAGCCAGCCTTCCTCCAACGAGCTTCTCTAACCTTCAGGCTGCCACTGTCCCCGACAAAGTGCAGCAAAGTGCAAGAACGGATTCAGGTAGCAGAGCGAGCGGGCCTGGGGAGCGGGAATAATGAGCGGGATTTGGGGCAAGTCCATACCTCAGCAGAGGAGCCGGCGAGGGCATTGGGCAGATCGTCTTCTGGGATCATGGCTCCTGACAACTTGCCCTGGCTCTTTGTTGACAAAAATCCCACATTCCATGGGGCTCTTCTTCTTTCTGCTTCTGTGTTTGTTTATAGTTCTCGCTTTGGAAAGTCCTGAATCAGTTCTTTGTTTTGGATTTTTCTCCATTCAGCTGTTTCACTAAACCTAGATTAAGTCTATCCTTGGCACAAGGTATATTCAATAGCTTACATTAATTAAGATCTAAGGGCGATTATGTCCTAAGGTTGGGCTTTTCTTTCCCTTGGAAGCCATCCTCTAACCTCTCACACAACAGGCCTTGCTAACAGCAGGGTTTTAAAGCTACTGCTGAAACTGCAACAATTGTGGATCAACTTGTATTTGGTAACCTACTTTAACGCCAGAAGCATGGCGATACATTAAAGTAACTCTAAGTCTGTTTGTACTGAAGTTAAAACACTCTGTAATACAACTAATTTAGGAGGTAAGATTATGAATGAACATTTCTACCAACACAAGCTTCAGACTAGCAGTGGTGACCTTGGTCTCAGCCTGAAGAAAGCTTTGCTGAAATGTCTGCAGTCTAATTCTTCAGTTTCTTAGCCCAGAACCCAAATTGAATAAATGTAGCCTCACCCTGGGAACCCAGGCTCATTAAAACATCAGCCAAGTTGTTATAATAACACTGGTGCTCTTGTCATGTCACCCACTCAAAGCAGGCCCTCAACACAGTTTTGGTCCTGACACATAGTTTAGCAAACACTACTCTATCTAAATGTTACAAGAAGAGGATGCCACTTGTGATCTCTGGTGTCATTAGCCGGCACCCACTTGGACATTTGCCCTTTTTCTTGCCTTTCTTTGACATTTCCAGTTTAAATTCAATTAAAATTTCCCAGCTCCCCTGAGAAATACTTTAAAACCTTTTAAATATCATTGCAAATATAATTTGCATTCATAACTTATCTGTTTAATAGGCCCTAGCGATATGTTTTGTAGTGCATACAGGCAAATAGGAGCATACTGGTACTCTTACCTTCGTAAAAGATCTTGAAGCCACTGTTGGACCGGCTGTTATCGGTGGTGAAGAGCAGATACAGGAAGTTACTGCTGCTGAACAGGAACTGAGGAACCTGGGTGCCATTGAACGAGCCAATCAGAGGGGAGAGCAGGTTGGGGCCGTCGTGCACTTCCAGGAAGTCATAGCTAAGCTCAGTCTGAAACCTGGCATAGTTTAAAAGTAAAGAGAGAGGGTGAGAGAGAGAGAGAGAGAGAGAGAGAGAGAGAGAGAGAGAGAGAGAGAGAGAGAGAGAGAGAGAGAGAGAGAGAGAGAGAAAGAGAGAGAGAGTGAAAGAGAGGGAGAAAAAGAGTTACACAATTATTTGTATTCAAATTCAATACCTCTAATTTGACAGATTGGACAGTTCGAAGCCATTCTGCCTATTCTGTCCACAGTGCAACCGTTCTAATTGATTACAGTAAATGAGGAGAAATAGCTCACACAGCAATTGCACCAATTATTGTGAAAAGAGAAGATCAATGTGTTTCTTAGAAATTTGACATGGCATAGCTCTGCTCTCGCCCTCGGGTCTCTACATCATCAAACGAGTGACATCAGCACCAAGTTCCAATATCTCTATCAGTAACGTGGGGAAACAAAAAAAAAAAGAATCAGACATTGTTAATGAGGGAGAAAAGCCACATGTCTCTATGTCATCAATGCGAAGAGCCGAAACAAATAAACTAGCCGGAGGGGGGGAAAGATCTGGGCTCATTTCACAAAACATTCATAAGCAAAGCAGTGTGTCACAGCGGCGAGAAAGCAATGATTATAAAAATGAACAAAAATGGTTTATCTTTTTTTAGGCTAAGAAATAAAATACTTTTTTTCTCACAGTTCTCCAGGAAAGTGAGCAGGAGTCAGTAAGGGAAATAAAGAATTACTTGAGGCTTTCAAAATTTTTGGAAACTAGGTCCAGGTCTGTATTCCACCTCCTCTGACTTTCTATTTCTGACTCAAAGGTTTCCAAGGTTAAGGGTGACTGTTTTGTGTGTGTGTGTGTGTGTGTGTGTGTGTGCAAGTATAAGTGCATATGTTCATTTTGTGTGTGTGAGCATGTCTGTGCCTGCCCGTGCACACACAAGTACATGAGCGCTAACATACAGTTTTTGCGCATCTGTGTGTCTGCTGTCTCCGTTTTTGTCTGTATCTTTTTTTTTTTTTTTTTTGAGGGGGGGGGGGGGGGCGTTTGTGCAGCTTTATTTCCACGGCTGAGTTGTTGCAGCGGTGTCATGCGGACCTGTCAAAGCTGATCTTGACGGAGCGTCCCGGCTCGGCCTCGATGACCCACTCGCAACTCAGGGAGTCTTTGTAGTAGCCCGGCCACCCCGGGGAGAGGATGACACCAGACGGCCCCGAGTAGTGGCCCCCGCAAGGAGCTGCAGGGGCAGAGGGGTGGGAGGAGAGAGGGAGAGGATGAAGAGGATGAAGATATAAATAGGTCGAAGAGTGGGGAGAGAGGAGAGGAGAGGAGAGGAGAGGTGGAAAGATGGAAAGATGCGGTTGCTTTCCAGACATCACCACTCAGTAATCTTTTTGCACCAACAACAAAATGAAAAACCATAATGAAAGAAAAGAGCTGTCTGGATGAGTCCAAAAAGGGTTGAGGTTAAAGAAATACCTGGTAATGACACAGCAAGATAAATGTGGCCCTGCTTGGATGGACACAAACCTGACGTTAATGAAAAACGACATCATGCAGTGTTGCATTTTTGAGAGACATATATTCTTTAAAAAGCTGAACTTTTCAGGTAAAATACGCATCTCAGTCTGGTATGAGGAAAAACACACGCACACACACTCTGTATCTTAATGCTTTGGCAATATTGTTCTAAACTTTCATACCAATAAAGCCTATTGTTTGTTTTATTTGAACATTGCTGGTGCACATTATATGTGACACCACCTTCAGAGCTAGGTAGAGCTAGGCTTTCTTTCTCCCTCTATCCCTCTCTTCCCAACTAGTTAATGAGTAGATTAGCTGACTTATCTATCCACCATTCACACGCAGCTATTAGCTATGCCGGTGCAGTACCTTCACACTTGGGTATGAGTCCGCTCCACATCACCTTGCCCTCCTCCAGATGGCACGTGATGGTGTCGGCCCCCTGCGTCTTGATGAAGCCCTCCTCGCACACCACAGAGATGGAGCTTCCCAGTTGGAAACTGTCCCCGAAGCGCCTGGCATTCAAAGGGATGCCGGGGTCAGGGCACTCATTACGCCCGAACGCTTGTAATGAGAAGAAAGAGAGAACGAGATCTAGTGAAGAACTCTCCCCTTTGTGAATGAGAAATGGGGTCTTGGAGGGGGAGGGAGATAAGGGAAATGGATGTCTATGGGAGGGAAAAGGAGAACAAAAAATCTCATGCAGGCCTCTGTACACCTAAGGGTGACAGTATCTTCTGTCTTTCCGGCTTGTTGTGCCTTTGCAGGGACAAAAGGGAATTGCCGTGGCATTGTATTCAAAGAGTTACTGTGTGCATTGTTTGAAATACTGCTTTTTGTTGTTTTCAGGCACTTGAGCTTCACCTGGAGCGCACTCTGCCTGCTATAATGTCTCTTAAGGAATCATTTCAAAAGGATAAGCCCTGGCCATGGAAAGCACTAGACGATGCTTTTTGACGAAGGTTAACATACATATGCATTCAGACAAATTATTGGTATTGTCGCCACAGCATAAATTTGTTTTGTTTGTTATTGCTGAACTTGTGTGCTTTCATTTCGTAAAATAACATCTTCAAGATAAAGGTAAATCTGACTATTTTGGTTTTGGTATTACAGATTTTGTAGCTTTGACAAAATAGTTAATTGTTTATCAGTAAAAAAGGGTGAAAAGTGCTGGTGCAGTCAGTAGTGATATTAGTCAATACAATATACCTTAAATAAGGTGTAGCTTTACTGTGATATTCTAGACAGTTTTAATTGAATTGTGAATGATGTTGCTCTTGAATGTGAGGCGTATGTTGCATATGTCCTTCCTTTTCATCAAATAAACGGATGAAACAATCACTCACTGCTGTAGGTGATGTTGAACCCTCGGCCAGACATCGAATGATCAGCCTGAAACTCCAGCTGCAGAACGTTGCTGTTGGACGTCAGGTGGGAGGGAACCTCCGCTCCTGAGAAGCGGCCCAGCATCGTGGCTCCCGATTGGTCCCCGTCTTTGATGGTGAGGAAGTCATAGGGCGGCTCGAGGTCAAAGTCATTGAAGGCCAGGTGGATTCTGGAACCGGGCTCGGAGATGATCAGCCACACGCAGTTGAGATTGTTCCCGTAGCCTTCTGGGTAGTCGGGAGACAACACCGTCCCCATGGGCGCCGTGAAGTTGGAGAAACACGGGACTGTGTGAGGGAGAGAGGGGAGAAATAGATTAGATTTGATTAAAAATATATAATATCCCCAGTGAGGCAATTTGCTTTACAGCACCTCTCAGCTCTGACAATCTACACTAGATTCTGCCATAACAAGATCAGACACAAAGATCAGTATAGAACAATGTCAGTACTGTATAACTAGCTCAGCAATCAGGAGACAGCACCGTTTCCCATGGGTGCTGAGTAGTTGGAGAAACATGAGACTGTAAGGCAGAGGGAGTAGAAGAGTTAGTGTACAAAAACTACAGAAATATAGCAATACGGGCACATAGGAATACTGCACAGCGTCCCCATGGACACAGTTAAGTTGGAGAAACGGAAGACTCAAGATTTTTTGTTATGGATATGGGCTAGGTATATTTTGCAGGTGAAACTCACAGGATGGATTTAGGCTGCTGTGAAAAAAAGAAGGAAGGATAACACGGTTTCCCTCTCTAGAGTATTTGTACTGTGCATACCTTGATTTCTCCTCTTTCAAATAAACCCAAACATAACAAGGCGACCATATGCCATCAATTTCCCATTTTAGATTATGTGTACGCCTGTTTACACACATACAATATGCCGCATGGCCATTTGAAAACGGTGTAATTAATCCTCCGATAACTTAGTGTCATTGTGAACTTTCCAGGCGCATAAGTAATCGCTTCGTTTGCTGGCACGGGAAGAGAAAGCACCGCGTTCAACTCACATATGCAGATGGGGATATTAGCGGACCACTGATTGTTGTTCTGGCACGTTATCATCCTCTCCCCGATCAGCTCGAATCCAAACTGGCATTCGAAGCGCAGAACATCCCCGTTTAAAAAGCCACTGCCCTCCTGGTAGCCGTACAGTGGCGTGCCGGGGTCACCGCAACTCTCTTTGTCGATTTCTGCGGGTGAGTGGAGGGAGGGAGGAGGGGAGGGAGAAGGGAGAGGGGGGAAAATGGGGAAAAGTAGAGGATTAAGTCCAGCCAAGTACTTTGAGGTCGTCTTATGTATTTATTTTTTTAAGCATTATCTATAAAAGTGCAGGTGAAGAGTGTGGGGGCCCTGGTTCAGGGCAGAGAGAGAGAGAGAGAGAGAGAGAGAGAGAGAGAGAGAGAGAGAGAGAGAGAGACACACACAGGAAAGAGAGACAGACACAGAGACGGGCAGAAAAAAAACAGACTCACTGCTCGACAGTCACAGACAGAGGCACGGATACAGACAGTGAAAGATGGTATCACCACTAAAGTCCTGTGTACCTTTATAGTTGATCTTGAAGCCGATCGAGCCCACACTCTCATCAGACTGGAGATGGAGCCACATCTGATGGGACATGCTGACAATCAGGTCAGGGACAAAGCTCCCTGTCAGCCTGCAGATAGGGCCACAGCAAAGTCACAGCAGTGTCAAAGCCCACCCTGCAAACATCCCCTCATCACCTAGTGTTATCTTGAGAAGTCTAAAGTCACATAAAATATGAATAAGAAACATTAACTGTGAATTTAACTGTCAAATAGGCAGGTGACATCTAGCATGTAAAACCCAATGTAAAAAACACAAAATGCTACGTACTTTATACAGTGTTGCATAAATGTGCACTAGTACACTGTTTCTACAAAGCATGCATTCATTTAAATTATGTAGTCATTTAATTCATTCAAGGTACTTTGCATTCTGTTCTGTCACACCTCAGAGTACATCTAGACAAGCTGTAGAAATCAGTCTAACTAGCTCTGCAACACTCTGATCTACTGCTTCTGCATTACTGTGGCACAATGTGTATCCAATCAAGTATTGCACAAAACAGCATACGCAGTACTTACACTTGTATTATTGTTCTAGAGTCGCCTACTTCCCCTCCATCTCCGATGGTTAGTGAATCGTACCCGATCTCCAAGTCAAATTCCTCAAAGTTGATCTGGATCACCTGTTGTGAAATATAGGCCACTTTTACAGTCGATCCTATAATCATTTTGAGCTCTGCAGTGCTAATAAGGCTTAACAAAGCCTGGGAACGTTCCTGCCAAAGCAATTATATCTGAGTCCGTTAATGTACAGTGCAGATGGTTTGCATATATTTGTTGACACGGTAAATAATTTGTTTCTAAGCAACGCCCTATAGACTGTTAGCCCACTTAAATAAATTCAATATAAAAAAAATGTATGTTGTCTGACAGCCAGTCAACTAACTGCCCCAGCACCACCAAAAACATTTCATTCAATTATATAAGCTAAACCCACTCAATCAGATGAGCAGTAATTCCAAATGATTCTCAAGTTTTATTATTGAATCACCCAGCATTTAATTTATATGAAATTCATAACATACAAACAGCTGCTCATTTCCATAAGCTGCCCTTAGAGAGTGTTTTGGCGGCAGCTTAACTGTGAGGGAGGCAAGCCTATGTAGATAGCCTATGTAATACCTTATACATATTTCAAACAGGCAGCAGAGAAAACAACGTGTTAGATCAGACAATGCTGTAAAAGCCCATGCAGCACATTTACCCCCCCCCCCCCATCTCATAACTCACATTTACATACATTCTAACACTTTTCTTTCATGAATTATGCAGAAACTATGCCTAAATCTCAAATCATGAGTGGCACGGAGAGAAAATGGGAGCCCAACATAAAACACAAATATCCACTCATACCACCATCTCTTTCGATTGCTCACAGAGAAAGGCTGCAACGGATACTGTACATCCGTCCCATACACCCCCGCAACCAAAGCGCACAACAAACATTCTTCGGAGAGGAATGTACAAATTGGCGGTGGCATGGCTGCACATCACCTTAGAGCACAAATCAAACATTGAGAAGCAGTCGCGGTGAGATGCAATTTTAGAGCCCAAAATAATTAATTGCCTGTCCATACTGAATATCCCCTTTATATATCTCTGTCAGCTGTCACCGGCCTATTCTTTTTCCCCTTTCACGAATGTACATAACATCACAAAAGATGACATGTTCAGTGATTACACTGGCAACAGCTTACACTAATTTCAATTATGTAAAATTGAGGGTATACTGCAGAGAAAATGCACAGTGAAGCCACATTATCTCAGCCTATGCTTTGCCTTCATGGACTTGTGATGAACAGAGGATGTTGTAATGACATGAGTGTCGCATTTGCTGATGAGCGGCGCATGATGGCCGCTCCCTGCTCAGCTTCAGCATCCCTTCCTCTAGCCATGTGGAGGATAATGTCTGCAGAATACCCATGCATAACAACCTCATTACAATGCACGCATAAGAATAATTGTCATAATAACACTAACGGACAAAAATTCGGTGCCAAGTCGATGGCTTGTTTGCGTAGAAGAGGCCATGCAGTGCTCGACTATGGCACTTGCTAGTCCTAGTGATTTCTTAATGAGCGTTTGTTAGTTGTTTATTAGCAGGATTGCAATTAGTTGATACCACAGTGAATATGATTCACTGGATGAAATGGCAATAGACAGCCAGATGTGATGCAGGAGAGTAGTAATGGCTATTAGCAAAACAGCTTTGACCCCTTCACTTTGGGGAATAGCTGATCACATTCAATCATTATTTCTCTCCATTTTTGTTGTCCCAGATGAATGGAGAGGACTGTTCACAACTGCCAACAGTAGTAGTCAGGCAGTGAAGTGATAACTGAAATACAATCAAGTGCACGCATAGGCATTAATAAGGGATATTAATGGTGAACTGATGTCAAAACACATACATATTGTATTCAACCTTTTCCCATCTTGGGGAGTACTTGGCAAATAGATGCATGCATAAATGGATATCCAGCAAGGGAGAGTCAGGATAAATTGTCTATATTGCATAGAGGCAGAATAATCTAATGTAAAAAGGTGAGGGTTCACTCGTTGAGGGACCAGACAAACAGTCAATTCATGTTCATGCTAACTAATGAGGGACTGTTACAGCTGTTCATAATAACACAAATGGTACATTTAACCTCATCCAGGGATTTCCTATATACCTCAATAAATTCATCAAGACAATAAAAACCCAATCCTTATAAATAACATAAGAACTGCGCAGAGAGAGTACTCTGATGTAAATGTTATTAGCGCTGGTAAGGGCTAAACAATTTATTACCTTGTTGAGGTTGCAGGCAATGATGACAAATTCTCACATCAGATGAATCATCTTATTTATGTGCATTAACAGGTGAAATATCAACAACTAGCCATGGCCCCACAACATGCTTCTAGTCTGCATCTATCTGGAATTATTACCGTAGCAGCCACTGCTTTATACATGCTGTAAAGCAGAACTGGATAGGTACAACACATAAATCAAGTCTCTCAATCAGCCAGCTGCAAGATCATTCGCTTCACATTCTGGTAGCTAAAAAGAGCAAAACCTGAATTTGCTAAGCAGTTCCTGACAACAGATTAGTTGTGCACTGTCAGATACAGCAAAAAAAATGGGGAACCCTATGATGGCTGTATCCGTGTATTCACATGGCTACGTATTTTGTTGATTGTGCCCCCTGGGCTTACTGGCCAATTGAGATGTCTGAAGATGAGATAAATGAGGCTCTGTGTGTCGGGATCCAAAATGGGACACAGGCCTGTTTCTGGTGGGTTCCCACATGACAACAGTAGCAATGTGTTTTCATTAGACTGGGTCCCAGAGTGAGACTACTAAGTACCCAAATATGTGTCCCAGGCTGAAAGAGCTGAAGAACCCCGGCTCTGTTACCTTGTTGGGATCGCTGGCAGTGATGATCCAGACGCACTGGGAGTTACTCTCGTACTGGATAGGGAAGTTAGGGGACGTGAAAGTCCCTGATGGGCCCTGGAGATTCGACCCGCACGTTTTCACTGCAACAGAGGAAGAGATAAACATCCATAAATAGCAGATATAAATCAATGTTTCTAATATACACACTAATGTACATTTTATCAACTTAACTGCAGCAGTTAAAAGACACACTGAAAATATATATCTGATAAGTTTTCGAGACATACATTAAAGTGTATATATAAATCATCCACAGATTTTCACTACCACAGGTAAAAGATAGTCAGTAAAGAAAAGGAGAAAATGCTATAGTGGAAAGACATAGGGAGTGTTAAATTCACAATATACACTGATGAAAAAGTGCTGTTCAGAAGGCAAAGTAATAACTCCTGCACTGTATTATGACAGAAAGGAAAGGTAATGTATTGTGTGCACGAATAGAGAGAAGGTCTATTAGCTGCATTTCCATTAATCAAATTCTAAAAGGTGCTCTGGGTATTATGAAACGTAACAAAACAGGCGGAGCATTTTTGAATGAAAACTAGAGTGCTGCAGCAGAGGCTTTCATACATAATTAACAGAACTGAACCTTCCTTTATCTGCATAGAGCCTATATCCAGAGGCACTGCCTTAATCAAACAGTTTTATTAGCTCTTCAGAAGCCCCGCTCACCCTTGCAGACAGGTCTGTGGTCGCTCCAAGCAGCAAAGACCTCGGCTACGCGCTGGCAGGTAATCGTTTTGGAACCCTGCAGCACATGGTCTTCATCACAGGTGAATTGAGCAGTTGCTCCGATGCTGAAAAGATAACAAACATCATTAAAATGTGAAAAGCAATCAATTCCAAAAAAACGACCCCTGAGGCACTTCACATCCATTATTCATACCATCCCATTCATCACTTATTTACATTGAATTACATTTCAATACATCAAATTTATTACATGAATGAATGAATGAATGAATGAATGAAATGCATTTATTATCAAAACAATATAGTTGTCCTAGTTATAAAGAAGAAACAATAATGCTGTTTAAAGTCACAATGACACCGCATTTTGAAAGCATCTTGCTTCCTATTTCCTGTTGCAACAGGATGTTGGGGCGGGACATAAAAGGGATCATCCAAAAGTGTAAACCAATGGGCTATCAATTAGGGAGAAAAAGGTTTTATTGGATGGGAAGGGTGGAGGGGCGGGATTGCTCAAAAATCTGTGATGGTTTTATTGGTTGGCGCCTCCTGGTCACCATTAAAGATTAAGTAAAGTACAACTGATGTGAATTTGATATACAAATACAAGAAAATATACAGTATATACAGTATATGGTTGGTTTTTTTTGCATAAATGTCAAATAGGTGTATGGTATGATAGTTTGAATGAGCTACAAAGGTGAATAAGACATTTCTCATTTCAGTGTGACTTTAATGCAATAAGCACCTTTTTCACATCAGCTGAGAAATGTGTTTATACCTGAATGCCAAACTGCACTGTATTGCAAAACAGAACTAGTAGTGGAGCATGAGAGTGATCTTGACCAAGGAGGGTATAGTATCTTAACATGAAAAAGAGAACATGAACTCTAATCTAATCTCTAATCTAGCAGATTGAGAATGGAGGTAATTGTGGTAGCTAACTAAATCTCAGCGCCCAACTGGCTTCTTCCCAGAGCTTGAGCCAGTTCTCAAGCAAAAGTTGGAAGACCAACCCTCAGGCTCTACTTTCTCTGAATAGCAATCAGCTAGGATACAAATGCTATTACTTGCCACACTGAGGACTAGTTTGAAGCCGGTTTGATATTTCTATGGACTTTCCTCTTAGCTGTTTCTGGATTCATGCATCAAATTGGTCCTGTTTCTGCCGCAGTCCCACATGATAAAAATGAAAGCGTTGTATACGTTATTGCGCTTGGGTTGCAAGGTGACACTGAATTTAATTCATTTTCGGTGTTGAGCTGAAAAGGTTTAAGAGCCCCTGCATACAGTATTAACTGTATTTGTAGCGTCTGTCTTCATAAAGTATGTAGTGCATGTGTTGTGTGCCAGTTTTAAAAATATCAGCTGCACAAGGTCACTTTCGTAGCATTCTGTAAATTGCATGAGACAAGAAAGTATTCAAAACTTGCTACATGTCAAAGAAGATTGACTAAAACAGAACATTTGTCTTTTCCTTTCCTGAAAGAGCTGATATGGTATGTGATATGACTATTATATTTTGTTGAATGGGTCTGGTGCACGACAAAGTAGATGGACTAAATTACGGAATATTCGCAAGCAGATTCTCCACTACTCTCATAAATATGCTACTTTCAAAAACTTTCCTTTTATTCTTGTGAATGGACCGGGAACATGCCGGGTTTGGAATGTGACAATAAAGTTTTGAATCTGCTGCGTGTCGTGAGAACTGGATGGAAAACGGGTCCTCTCCTCTCCAACTCTCCCCTACGGATCAGCGCTTCAAAATCTGAGCTCCTTCACTTCGGTTCTGGGCGCACTTGACTCACCTGAAGTCAGAGCCGCTCCGTTTGCCATTCTCCGGCTCCCCTGGGTCTGGGCAGTAATTAGACACCTGTTTGATGCCGCCTTCATTCACTGAGTGAGAAAAGACAACGACCGAGAATGCTGTGAGAGAGACACAATCACCTGCACTGCCAAAGCTCCATGCCTCCAGACACAGCCAATGTAGTGAATGAGTTGAATTAACTAGCAGATAAAATACGTCCTGTTTGAATCTTCAACAGCTAACGCCTGGTAACAAAATTTGGTTCCAGGAATCATGTAGTTAGACAAACTGACCCCATCTCTCAATGCCAGAGGATTTCCACTGCCAGGTATTTGGCGCTGCGGTTGCGAATACACACTGTTGTTGAGTGTTATCAAAGTGAATGCAAGGGTAAACGCAACTCTCTTACCCGAGCTAGACAAAATAGAGGGAATCTATCTGGGCCCAACAGGGACTAAGAGGATTAAATAACCTTCAACTACATCACAGGCACTACAATGATCACTCAGTGGGACTCTCCATACATACTAATAGTTTAAGTACCCTAGATAAAGCTTTGTGGATAGGATGAAATATATAGCCTTTGCTACAGTGGGAAAGTAGAGAAGTGGCTTGGAAGTAGGATAAAAGTTCACAGTGTGTGCGTGCGTGTGTGTGTGTGTGTGTGTGCGTGTGTGAGTGCAGACATTAAACAAGCCTATCTCCCTCTTGCAATATATTCCGGGAATCAAATAAAGCATGCATTGGAAATGAAATTCATGAAATATGTAAAATCGTAACTTCGCAATAAGACATCACACACACAAAGACCCTTCGGTTTTAACGCGAGAAGCTCTAGAGGCGTTCGTTCTGCTTTCACTTACGAAGTTCATTAGCTTTGAAGTTAATTGTAGCGGGTTATAATATTGTTATGGGTTCAATTATGTGCCATGAATGCACAAGGCATATGCACCATCTACTCATAGTCTTTTTAAATGATATATTGTCTCGTAGAAGAGATTATAGCCCCCTGCATTATTCATGTCTCCATGCAATGGCGAGAATATGACACATAAGGTAATAAAGATTACAACCTGTTATCACTAAAGTGTTTAGCACATTGTAGAGTTAAAAGGAATTAGGTTTCTGAATAGCTTATGTTAATGACAGAGCTCAGCAAGCTATTAGAATGTATTCACTTCAGTCTGAAGTGTACACAAATCATCTGCCAAGTGAGTGGTCACTCAGCCTTGACTACTGCTGTGTGTGTGGATCACACAGTGCATGAACTCGAGTCAATCTGATGTATTGCTTAGGTAGGACAGAACGAGACAGAGAGAGAGTTTTGGCCGGCTGCAACAGATCGAATTTGGGATTTTGCTGCAATGTACAGTCTATAACTAGGTCTGATCTAGCTGAGCACATTTCTGTCAGGACAGAGTCCAGAGACAACGGGGGAAATGGGTTATCAGAAAGAAAAAAAGACTGCACTTCTGCAAAATCTAGTACTGTAGCTTAATGCCTTCACCAAATGATGCAGCAAAAAAAGAGACAAGAAAGAAACAAAGACCCAGAACACAAGCCCTGCACAAACGAAAAACCCAAACAATGAAAACATTTGCATAAGAAAAATAAAAGACTTACTCAAAGACAGTTTGTTAGTGTTGTCCTTTCCTGGTAATAATTTTACCCCTCTGGATTTAAGCTCTCCAGAGCTTTTCACTGGTCGAGAGCAATAAAAAGAGTTCATTAGATAAAAGAAGTTACAGTATTAGATGTGAGAAGATACAGTACAAGTGTTTCTTTCTCTGGAAAATACTTGGTCCTATGAAGAACATCAAAATGTAATTGCTAGTGGTGTGCATCTTTTTTTCACAGGAAATAGGGCTATTGCCCCTGATGCATTCTTAGGGGCCGCATTGACAATTCTATAAAACCAAAATGAGATTTTCTCATTTGTTTGTTTGTATAACTCAGACATATTAAACAGTGGATGGAAATTGATTGGTCAGAGCAGATTTAACGGTTATGGCTTGTAAGGGGGAAATACCACGCAGAATCAAAGAGCAGCCCAAGGACTACACCGCTAAATATCTTAGAGTGGCTAATTGAACACAGCAGGGGCCAGATTGCACACAAAAGCCAGGTGATGCAAGCGGCTGTCATAACTTTGAGGTGTCAACAGAATAGCCAAAAGCAATGAATGATGTGTCAAGCAAAATAAGGCATTTGAATTTGAAAACATTGGGATGATCCCTTTCTTCTAGACTGCATTTGAAGCCAACTGATTAATTCAAGCTGTTATATACACAAGTTGGAACTGTGTCTATTTAGTGACCGGCAAGGTGTTTAATATGCTCAAAAGCACGCTGCAAAATAAAGCCCCTCCTTGCTTGTCGCTGCATTAAAAAGAAACCGGCCCTTTACATCATGAATAACAAACGCATAGGGACATTGTTTGAGTATTGCACAACACTCCTGCAATAGATGAGAAATGTGATTTTTCATGCAATTGATTTTCTGTCTTCATTTACAATGAGTTGCCACGCATGCAGGTTACTGATAGAAAACTTTTTATAAAGGCTTTTACGGTGAAGTCGCAGGCTTCCATGCCTGGTTTGGGGCCGGGCTGTTAGCATCTGTGGCATAGTATATAGCCTACATACACTGACTTGAAAGTCATGCCAGAGGACAATGTCAGGGTAATGGATTATTGAGCTGCCCGAGCTGTGTGTGTTTATAAGAGGGGAACTATATACAGTATTTATCTCTCAAATATTTGATTAACAAAAGGCCTTTGAAGTCAATGGTTTGAAGCTGAAAAAACCTTCATACAGCCTTTGCCTTCAACAGTGGGGGTATTAATGAAAACTGTTTGATATTCAGTTGACAAAGATCAAAAACATGTTTCGTAATTACAGCGTATTTTTCCTACAATGGCCCCTTTTCGTTCAAGCAGAGTGCCCTCTATTACGATTTGCAAATTAAGTAATCATGTCTTACCTTGATACTGAGCCCTGAAGCCTTTGTGGCGGTGGTTGCTCTCCGTCACAAAGTGCAGCCGTAACCAGTTTTTGTTGCTGATGATGGGTGCTGGAATATTCATTCCAGACAGCCTAAGTGTGAAGAAGCACAGGAGAAAAATAACACATAGCATCCATTTTAACATTACTGCAACTACCTCCCCGGCTGCTGACATCACAGTGGCACCATAAAATAGGACAAAAGAATCTACATTGCTTCAGAAATATGGGGTGAAAAAGGAGATGATTGAATAAAATGAAAAGAAAAAGTGAAGAAAACTAATCTGGAGAACATCATTGAGAGATGAGAAGGATTAGAGCAGAATCATATCCAAGTGCAAGAGGGTGGCTGTGGTGTTGGAGCCCGAACAGCGTGTGTTCTCCCTTTACTACTGTATTTGCCCTGCCTGGCGAGAAAAGAGTGGCCTAAAAATGAAGACAAGCTTGTCCCTGAAACCCAGAACAACCCCCTCCTTAGTCTGACTCTGCATGTCCTTGTTTGTTTGTGTGTGCATGTGTGTGCGTTTGTATATGTGTGTATGAGACAGAACAGAGGGAGGGAGATAAGAGATACAGATATCAAAAGAGTGAGTGAGTGAGTGAGTGAGTGAGTGAGTGAGTGTGAGTGAGTGAATATTTGTCTGACAGTATGCCTGAGTGAGTCTGTGTCTCTGTGAGTATTGACTATGTCTGTCTTAGCGTCTGTGTCAGTGTATTAGATCAGAAGTATTATCCAGTGCGTGGCCATAGCATCAGAGACGCTCTGTAATCGTGGCGATTCAAAGCTGCCAGAGGCCGCCTCATTTGTCTGGCTAACCAGCTCTGGCTTTTATCTACTGCCTCGCTATCCGTGCACCGCGCCCTGTCATACCACAGTCAATAGCGCACAATGCCACTCTAGCTATTAAACAGAGGCTGGGGACCGGCTGAGAGAAGGAATGATGCAGTTGAGCCCAGTGTGCCCAAATTGGCTGAGTGTTGAAAAAAGCGTGATGTGTTAAGGTGTTTGTGTGTGTGTGTGTGTGTGTGTGTGGGGGGGGGGGGTTATGGTGTGTGTTAAGGTGAGCACAATGGAATAACTTGGGTTTTTAAGGATCGTTGTTCTATGTAATTTCTTTGGCATTTACTGCAGAGTCACCGAAAGGGCATGCAGAGAGAGAAAAGGAAAGGGAGAAAGGAAAGAGAGAGTATGTGAGAGAGAGTGATGGAGAGAATCACTGCGCCTTCACCAAGAGAGAGGGAACATTTTTTTTTGTTTGTGTATTTGGATTTTCCTTAATGGCCATTGCAGGTGAGAGAAAAAATGAATAACTCTACTTGACATTTGATTTCTTGTCATTTAGATAACACCACTGGTCCCTGCTATTTAGATTTCATCCTGATGAACACTTTATTACCTCAGAGAATAAAAACAAGAAAGGTACCTGTACAGGCTGCTGCGTGTTTTATTTCGACTTCATCAACATATGTGATTTCTGAACGCCGATATTAAAAACCCAAATCATCCATCAGAATGGGAGATGATGGCTGCTCCTAGAGGGGAGTCGAAAGGTAATTGATTCCACACAAAAGTTGACCTTTTCGTCACATTGCGTCGTTGATAAAATGTTAATGGCGCAAATTTATGGACAGAATGAAAAGGAGCAGCCTTCAGTTGACGGAGCGATTTACAAGCAAATGCCTGCATGTTTCCTGTAGCAGAGGCTACAAATTATCGCAAGGTCTCCGCTATAAGTCTCAGAGAAAATGGATAGCGACAATAAAGCTCTACCCCTTCAAAAGTTGCAAGGATGCTCCAGGCGGCACAGGAGTGATGTTACAAATTTAAGAGGAGCGGAGGTGAATATACTGTTGTCGCGAAGGCAAACTTTAGTCGAGCAGCTGAAACATGATCTGTCATCAACAATAAATAAAAGGCTCAATGACACTTTACAAAGGCCTGAATCTAGTGCATTACCCTCTGTATTAACCTATGTAAAACCATGCTAAATACACAATAATACGGCACAAGAAAATCTCCCTAATACATACAGTATTGTACTTACAAGCATTACAACACAATCTAAGTACAAAATGGAAAAACGCAATGTACTACTGTAAATACTTCCAAAAAGAATTCCAGCAGCTATTATGCCTGAAGGTGTTAATTGGTGACGTGCCAACATTTCCTCCTGTTTTCTTTGCTGAGGTTATGTAATGTTGTGTCTAATTGAGCGCTAAGGTGTTAAGGTGTCATTGGAGGTGATATGTCTAAACATTTTGTTTCTCAAGTTGTCCTGGCATGTCCACAAGACCTCTATCTACTTCCCTGGCTCTCTTCAATGTAACCCTCTCAAAAATGAATAAATTACTTGCGGAAAGTGGACCGCCCAGTCTCCTTAAAAAAAGATAACAATAAGTGAGTGCCTTTTGGTGAAGCAACGCAGGCTACTGTTTTCTTATTGTATCTCCTCCAGTGCATATTGAGTGACAAAAGATGAGAAAGTCCAATTGGAAAAATGGATTCCTCACATAATGCATTGCCATTCTATCTCTCCAGACTCACTCAGACTGTCTATTTGTTCCCTCATAGATATGCAATATGGTTTCCCGGAGATTACTTCTTGGCACGAGCGCAGTGTTTTATATGCTTGGTTTCATCCAAGTTTTTGCATCCCCCATATTATCGATTTGGACTTCTCAAGGACTAACGGTAGATTTTGACACAGGTCCGCAATGTGCATTAGAGTGTTTTCAGAAAGTTCTCAGAGCAAGATGTATCTTATAATTTGATAGGATAAGGGGTTGGAAGGGGACATGGCAATCTCATCAAAATACCACTGTAACGAGTCCCAATGTGCGGGTACTGCAGCAAAACGTGGCCTTGAGGCCAGAGAGCCAGGATTAATTCTCTGGTGTCCAGCTCCTCTCTATTTGGGTTATAGCTATAACCCAGATAATGAATGATCCGTCCAAATTTGACAAAGAGGATGGTGGCCAGGTGATTTGGCCTTTTTTCCCCCGCACATTTTCCATAAAATCTACGACAAGAGGGAGTGATTTTAAGAATACTATAAGTGATAAAGAAGAAGAAGCCCTTGCCCTTTATCCCAAACTCACTCCCTGGTAACAGACTGTTCAGGAGATGTTCTTGTACAGTATGCTGCCTGTCTGCCAGGAGATTAGCCGCTGCACAGTGAGCCGGTCACTGCATACCCAATAGCTCCTTATATTAATTGCCCTGGTGGAAAACCGGGGTCAATTATCAATTCACCTTCTTTCAGTTGCACGTTGCATTGCATTCCTTTCAGCCTGAGCGCAGTGGAAGATAGCCAGATTGTGGGCTTCTGGGAAATTCTGATGGGTTATATTTTGCCAAGCAAGATCAATAAATCCCAGAAAGAAGGAACTGAATTCAATACACATGGTAATTTAACCAAAGTTAGTAATTTGGCTGCTGGGCACCTCTTGTCTTGTTTTCAACCGGCCTTGAATATTGGACTCTTCCTCTGACAGCCATGTAACCACTCAGTTGAAATAGCTTTGTTCATATTCAGTGAGCCATGCAAAATATTGCCAGTTTGCTTGGTAAAGTAGGAGCATTACACTTTCTGGAGTGAGTTTACACCATGCAGAATCAGCCATGTTACAGTAGCTTACAAGTAAAATCACTTGAAAGACACCGGATGATAGAAAGGGAGAAAAAAAGTCAGGGACCAGAAAAGTATGAAAAAAAGGAAATAGAGCCAGGTAGTCATAAAAGCAGCAGAAAGAGACATTTTGATCAAATTTCATGGAATAAAAGCAAAAAGTGTATCCACAAAGCCTTTTGGGGTTTATGTTCTGTGTCCATATTTGAAATAATGAATGACGTGTAATCTACAGCTTGTTGTTTTTGCCCTTTGTGAACAGGGTTGTACAATCATATTAAAGGTCAGAAGAATAACAAAGAACGGTTTTCTTTGGTCTAGCCAGACTCCACAATGTTGCCTTCGTCAGAGGAAGCAGAGGTCTATTTTTTTGTCTATTTTCACGGTGATTGATGTGTAGCCTCCCATCATCCTTCCCCAGCGTGACGAAAATGGAATCAATAAACTCATTTGCAGAGATTCAACAGAAATCTTCAATTGATAAAAGGATAAAAGGTTCTAAAAGATGTCAGCAAAACATGTTTATTGCTCTATATTCCCAGAATATGTTGACTTTTAAGTATCAGAACAGCTAGAATTATTCCTACATCCGCTTTCAGGTGCTTGGCTGAGGACAGACTACAATCCACACCAGTTCAAAATGGTCAACAATCAGACAGCCACATCAAACAGGTGGAAACGGGAGCACAGTAGGAGTAAATGTTGCTAGTACTATCCAAAAGGCTGAATTGAGAAAGACATATCCAGTGGTCTGTTTTTAATGTTTCAAGTTTTAGCATTTCATAATAGCAGCGTACAGCAAACTCATGGAAGTAGAGGCTAATTTTACGCTCTATACAATAAAAGGGCCAGTATGCCTGGGCCTTTATATATGTGAGATGCTGAGGACAGGAGTTATAAATACTGCAGCTCACACAAATATATTGGGTGAAGTATATTGCAAACAAGTAGGTAGGAGGATGAGCAACAACCTGTCAATATCATTAAATAATGCATAACTACGAGTCTGAGGAAAGTTTCCAGAAACCTATGCAGTTTTAACATTTGACTTTTTGTGGGCTGGAAAATTCGAACGTGCCTTAACCAAACAGGGTGAAGCGCGGACCAAACCCTTCTTCAATCTCCCATGTATTTTTAGCCTGGAATGGTAAAAGCCTGACTGTGCCAAAATATTGTCCATTTTTCTCCATAACGCAATGGCAACCAGCAAAGCAAATGGACGAGAGGAGACACATAACTGAAGATGGACTAAGCATCACTACAGTCATAATCAACAACAATTAAATCTGCCAGGATTAATGAAATATCCATATGGGTTCAGGAATTACATCTGGGCGATGCCTGTTTTTAGTGTTGGACTCATTATGAATTATGTTCAGAATTAGTTTTGCTTTACTACCTTATGAATTATTTTGCTGTGGCTGTTATCTTTATAGTTCCATTGCTGAAATCAATTATTTTGTTAGGAATTTCCGTTTCTCAGTTTGCTGTTCATTGGGATTTTTTTTATTTGTGTTTATCGAACAACATTCTCTACTGTCATAGGTTAAGAAAGGATAATGAGTGGCTGATGGCTGAAAATATTACACCTGAAATGCAAAACAGGCATGTGCAATTCAGATCTGAAATTCTCATCCGTTTGGTTAAGCTTCAAGTCTATTTGCCGGAGAAGGGCTTCATGCTAAGAGTAGATGTTAAGTCTGGCTGACTTTAAGGTTCCCTGGCTGTCAATCATTGTTAAACGGCTCTAAAACTCAAGGGTAAATTGACGTCTTGCTTGTCTCTGCCTGCAGTTGGTGCAATATGTTAGGGCGGTTGAAAGTTTAGCTGTACCACGGCCTTGTACACACGCAGAGACACTCATAAAGAGGGACGGAGAGAGCAATGAATTTTATGGGCGGGAGGGAGAGTTGCTCACTACGGTTTTTGTTTGCTCGCTTGTCTAGTTGTTTACCTGGCCCAGTCAAAGTCATCTCTCTAAAATTCTGGCCCCATTGCGCCCAAACTCGCTGGGTCCCACCTGGCTTGTAGGGCTTAAAACGAGAACTCCACCTGACAGCATCTGACATTCGGTGACATACAGTAACATCATCTTGGTGTTTTGAAGCTCTCAACTGATCCATGATGACCTCACCACACACACAAAGAAAATCCCCACAAATAAAGGTGCTGCTTGTTGAAACTCTTTCAACCTCTATAAATAAACACAGTTTGAGTTGACTTTTTAATTTCCTTTGACTATCAAAACATCTTCAGTTATGCAGTAAATGGAGGCATATACAGTAATTTCATATACATTTCTGTTGATTGACTCATGCTTTAACAATATACCTATTATATATATAGAATTTATCTCTGTACACACAGAAAAATATGTCTATTTTTCCTCCATGCAATGTTAATATTATATTCTGTTATTTTGTTTTGGTATCTTGCTTACATCAGTGTCTTGCAGAAACATTTCTCCAATTACTGTATACCATTTGTGATTTTTTACTGCATTTCCGAGCTTACACTGTTCCCAGTGCGTGAAAATGTTGCATGACACTGCGACCAAGCAAAACCGAAAGAGTAGGCAAATATTTATCCACTGAAAAATCAAACAGTTGTTTTCAAATTGTGAAAAACAGACTTTTTGGAGAGGTTTTTTGCGGGAGAAAGACGATGCGGCACTAAAACTTTCACTGTGTCCACATACCAGCACAGACATCTGCCATCGGGCTCTGAGGCATTAAAACTGAGAGACATTTCAGTTAGCGAAAGAGTTAATTTTGGAGTTTTCATAACTAAGCGGAGAGGGGGTTACCTGATGGTCTGTCAAAACACATCAATGTCATCCCATTCCAACTTGCTGTCATCTTCTCCCTAGCTGTGTCAACATACAATACTTAGCAGTCATCACCACACTCACAGTATCTCCCCTTTTGACTCTCTGTCTCTCCGACACAGTCTCTCTCTCTCTCTCTATCTATCTGTCAGACTCCCAGCTGACAACTCTCAGGGACAACAAAGCTCATAGCTCAGTGATTGATTATGGCTTCTTTCAGCCAATTATAATTAATGCCCGGCAGGATCACATAAACCTGGCGGATGATCCCATTCACACAAGGCACAGGGGAGATGGATAACTTCAGCCTCAAGGTTGGGGGTCAAACCCATTTCATATTTCCTTGTTTCAGGGGGGAGTGACTTCTACATCAAGCTAGATAGGAAGCCATAAACCAAAGGGTCTGAAGGCTTTTTCTTAAAACAAAACTATATTGAAGATTTGTCATTCATGTGCGCCGCAATTTGAATTATTCAATAGGAAGTCTTGGGCTCCCTTTGTGAATTGATTGAATGCAATCAAAAGCAAGAGGAATATTTCAAATGTGTTGAGGAAAATTGCCCATGAAAAATCATTAAAAGGCACATTTGCATGCCAGTCAGTATGTCATCTATGTAAACATGTATGACAATACATCAGCAGTATTCGATCGAATTTGGACGTTCCCTTGTCAATTAAAACTGACAAAACCCTCTAATAGATATAAAGTCCACTTCTATAGCACTCATCAACTGCATCTGCAGATCTTTAAAGATGCACTAGGTGAGATGTTTACTGCCCCATAGTAAAAAATGACAATAATATATCTGCAGGGATTTAATAGGGTTGTTCATCAATAAGTGAACAATTACTCTGCCAGGTGCTGAGAATTCCGGCGTGTGTTCAATTCTATGCACTGAAGCACTGCAGCACGGTTCAATTACCTCTCACTAAGCATCCCTGACTGACTGACTGACTGACTGACTGACTGACTGACTGACTGACTGACTGACCTGAATTTGCCTCGTGATAACCTCGGACGCGCCGTGGGAAAAAAATGAACTGGACAAACAGGAAAGTAAGCAAATGAATACTGACAATGTTGGTTAATTAATACCAGTATTATTTAAATCAGATTGTGCCATGCCTTGCACAGTATGTGGGTGGATGATGATGGCTATGTTTCGTTGGTTGGGGGCCCCAGCAGGGCAATGCAACATTTTGGGGGTCCTTGGCATAAAAAAGTTTGGGAGCCCTACATTGATTACATATTGTCCCAAAGCACACACACAAACCGCACAACACCACACACAAGTGTTTCTCCTATCACTGAACACCACCAAAAACGCCACCGGTTTGGTTTTCAAAGGAGATTTTTAGCTTCACACAATCTGAATGTTGTTTCATAGGTTTACTATTGCACCAAGAAGTAATTCATGGGGAATCAGTGCAGCACACAGCCTTTCTCCAGCTCCAAAAATGATTGTGGATGCACCCTGTCAAACCCCCACCCCCACCCTCACGACATACCCCCGCCCCCACACAAAACACGAACACCCTTCTGGTACCGCCTTGTCAACACCCTTCGATACACCCTCCAAAACACATACATACACCCGCGCAAACATCCCCTCGTACAGAAACAACTCATGTTAACAATGTACACGCACGCAGCCCCTCCTCGCTTCCTCCTCACAACTCGACTCACCAGATGGTAGGCGGCTCAGATCCCTCCACTTCCAGGTAATCCGACTTCTCCTCCATCTGAAAGTCGGTGAACACCAGGGAGATGGTGTCCCCCGGATCGGCCAGGACGGTCCACTTGCACTCGCCAGTGCCGCCCGAGCCTCCGGGGCCGCCGCCTCCGCCGCCACCCGGGGAGTCACCGCCGGGGAAGTCGGGGCTGGAGATGAGCCCGCTGGAGCCCCTCAGGGTGCCACCGCACGTGTCCTCCGCTGTCAATCAACCAAAGAGAGAGAGAGAGAGAGAGGGGGGGGGGAGAGGGGTGGGGAAGAGGAGGGAGAGGGTGGAGTGAGAACAGACACTCGGGGCTCGGGGGTTGTTTCTGAGCTGTTACTCAAAGCTCAACACGGGAGGGAATGTGGCTCCAGGCATATAACATCTGTACCTGTCCCACCAGATAAAGGTAAAGCAGAGGAAGACCAATGTGGAAGCGCTACAGCGAGAGTGTTGGCGCTAGAGCTGCACCGACTGAAATTACTTCTGCGTGTTTTCTGTGTGTTCAAACAGCGCGTGTGGAAATTTCATTCACTGTTTAAACATGTCATTTCATTGGTTTTTCATCCACCTACAGGTTGTCGGGGTCCCTATGAGCCAATACGCAGTAAATTCCAGCGTAATTATGGAATTGCGAACAATCTGAAACGTTAAGATTTATTAAAAAGGTTGCTTGTGTTTTCCTCACAACGATGGGAAGCATGAAACAATGTGACAAAATGACAAATGAGCAGATCGTGATCTGTAATTAATTGTATATTAATTCCTCCTCCGTTTCCGTCGGTGCAGTTTCCATGTGGTAGGAAATGCAGAAAACAAGTCCGAAGTCTCTCTCTCTCTCTCTGTCTGTCTCTCTCTCTCCCACCCCTGTCTCCTCTCCTCCCTCCATCCAAGAGCCAGTAATTCATCATTGTGTCCTCTGAGCTCCCTCATGTTTCAGGAAACAAACAAATGGTGATAAACAGGGCTTATAATGCTGTGAAATTGTATATTTTTTTCCAATGTGGGGAGCGTGGCACGTCAGCTGAATGTTAATGCACTCTACCGTAACAGTGGCTCGCTCTCTTTCGCTCCATCTCCCTTCCCGTCCTCGTTCGTTCTCTCTCCATCCCTTCTCTCTCTCTCTCATCTCTCCATCGCTGTCTCTCTCCCAAGCCCTCTCAGATCTTTCCACTATTACTCATCAACCTCCCCTCTATCCCCGTCGCTTAGTTTTGTTTTTTTGTTTTTTTTTTTCCCAGAGAATTCTAATGATGGCAGGGCTTTCACAGTTTTCACATCATTTAAGACTAATATGTGACACTCGGCTGTGCCAGCTGAAACCTTTGATGGCTCGGCTTTCCACTCAGGGCTGTCAGAGCTGCCAGGCACAGCCACGGAAAAGCCTTGGAACATTCCCCTATGCTGCATTACACGATTGGTCAAGGGACGAGGAAGTGGATGTATGAAATTCAAAAGAAGATGAAGAAAACGGGGCAGAAGAAGGGAGAGCATGGGCTTGCTAGTTAGCTTGATCCATGTCCTTTGAGCCGAGCACATACACATTAACAGCAGGATGGCAATTGATCAGAGTCTTCTCAGGGAGGGTGGTGCTGGAAAATTGATACTTTGTGAGACATCAATGATGTCTGCACACATATGATTCATACCAAGGGCAGACTTTCATTTGTAGTCTACACCAAGGGCAGGCTTTCATTTGTTGCATGTCAGTAGCCTTGTAAGAACACAAGCGTATGGACGCATACTATCATGCTTCCGGTTTACATCATCATCTCCTCCTCCAGCATATACGTAAATACCAACATAGAGCTTATCTTAATTATTCTGCGTGGCAAGTGGTACATCCACCACCACTAGAGAGGATGAAGGCTCACATTTAGCATTCCTCTCTACGCATTTCAGATGACATCCTGACGAACGCACAGCGGAGATCTTTACAGTAATGGGCTATAGGCTATAATTAAAGAAGCGCGGCACAGTCTGACTGAAGGAGCCATATCGCTTTTTCAACCTTGATGACAGATAACAGGATACTGTAAGGTGCCCTTGTGGCCAATCAGGGGAGAGAGATGGAGAAAGGAGGGGGAGGGGAGCATAAGATGTAGAGAGGAAAGAAGAGAAGAAAGTTACAGAGACAAAAGAAGCGGTGGAGGCTGGGGAGAGAAAGACGGGGGGGCAAGAGTTGGAGAGAAAAAGACTAGGAGAAAGATCACGTAGAGAGCAAAGAGACGAGCAGAAAGACAGAGGAAGAGGAAGAGAAAGAGAGAGGGAAAGAAAGAGAGAAAGGGGATTCCTGCAGGTCAGAACAACATCTGCCGAAAGCAGATGCGCCCTCACCGGGGACTCTGCCCAGGTCCATGTTGGAGCTCTAGTTGTCTCCTGTCTGGAGTGCTGCACCTCCCTCCTGGCTGGGCTCCTGAGATGCACTCTCTGGCCCTTCACAGCTCACATGCTACACAACACTGCAGTCTGCCTCATCTTCAACCTCCCCGAAATCTCCTATATCACCCCTCTCTCCTTCACTCCCAAGTGTTGTCACGATGCCAGAATTCTGACTTGATACCAATACTAAGTTTAATATCTAGAAATTCGATACTACTTCAAAACCACAATAAACAAGAAATAAACCCCTTTAGGTGGACTGGGATTCAGTTCAAGATGCGCTGGACTGTTTGATGCTGTTGCCATGTTTTCAGCTGTTTGACTCTGACTGCTGCAGTCCACTGTCAGGAGCCAGACTGCCCCTCTGTCTATTCCAATCTTTCTTCTTCTTTTAACTATTCCAATCCGCACGTATGCTCCCTCTGGAGGTGACGCTGAAATGTAATTTCAGCTTGCAGAGCACATTTGGTGCCAGTATTGAACATTATAAAATTCAATATTGAATTCAATCTTTTGCAGTGGTGTCAAAGTAGTATTGAAATTTCTGTTATCATGACAACACTACTCGCTTCGCTGGCTACCTGCGGCTGCTCCTGTCCAATTGAAAACCCTGATACTGTCATACAAGGCCATTAAGGGAGCTGCACCCCAATACCTCCAGGCCATGGTTCCAGACCTACGTGACAGACCAGCGAACTGCTCATCGCTCCACCCGGGCTCGACCCCCCCTGGCTCGCCAATGGTGGAATGACCATCCCATTTCAGTCAGAACAACAGAGTCAGTCTCCATATTTGGTTGCAAGCTGAAATATAATTTCTTCATTTTAGTGTGCTTTTGTATTGAAGTAAAAATAAATTCTTTCTTCTTCTCTGCTCAGCTATTTTTCCTTTCCTAGCACTTCTCTATCATATGATCATTCTAAGGTCAGGGGAACATTTTGCTACGTTGACTGTCAGGACGCTCTGACCTTTCCACTCCTTACTGTTGGTTCCTAGTAACGCTGCTGATTTAGGAATAGCTTATTCTATTCTTGCACCACATAGTAAGCTGCTCAGGGAAAGTGTGTCAGCTGAATTCTTAAAATGGAGAAGGGAAATCAGAGAAGGAGATAGAAACAGAGAGGAGAAAAAGAAAGAGGAAGAGGAAAAAAGAGGAGTGACAGAGGAACAATCGACAACTCCTAAACCAGGAATCCATTCACCAGCTCCTCCTTTCTTTTCATCAAACAATGGGACCTCCTCTGCATGGCTAGATAGTGGCTTATTACACTACCTCAGACACACACAAACACACACATGCCAAATACTGTACATGCTCACTAAAATGCATACACAAACACTGTGCGCATATGCTCACCCACCCCCACACACCCACACACACACACACACACACACACACACACACACACGGCACTCAGAGTTACAGCACATACAGTAGTGGCATATTACTAATTTACACTAAAAAAAACAACCAGAGACAGACCTGACTAATTACTGTCAGACTAAAAGAAAAAGAAAGAAAGAAATAAAACAGAGAGGATTTGGAGACGGCAGCCTTGACAACTAACTGTCTGAGGACTCCAACTCTAATGACAACACAAGAGAGAAAGAAGTCTGAGAATGTCACTTGATGGCACTCTATTCAAAACATGAAACACAGGCTTAATTCGCAATAGCATAAACCTCATGTTGTCACCAGGACCTGCTCGAAACACATCTGATTAAAATAACCATTTGAACTAGATGGGACTGATCTAACAATAACAGTAGGATCAAAACAATAGGATCGCGTCTTAGACCTCATTGCTTAATATTTAGTAGGCATTTTAATATGCTTGCTCAGAACATTTTGACATTGATTCCCAGTAAAATGCCACTAAAGAAGTAGCTGTGAAACATATTTATGACGTATGAGATTAAGATAGGAATAAAGGAGTATCTCATTTTAGAGATGAGATGAAACTTTATTGATCCCTGTGTCAACACTGGGTAATCTGGCTTTCTAGAGAGACTAATGCAAACATGCAAAGCCGTTGAAAATATGTCACTTCATAATTGACCCAGGTCTGGTTGCAAAGACTGACAGTAAACAGATATAATCTGTGAACTATCTGAGTTTTCGACAGCTGGCGATGAATGGTATAAACTTCTTTAAAGCCAGACAGGCTTACTGTAGGCTGCTATACAAGCTCAAGCTGCAATGATCGTGAGAAAAAATTACATTTAATGAAAAGGAAAATGTTGCAGTACAGCCCAACATCTAAATTCCAAGCACTTCTTCAAATTCTTGTTCTGGTGTTCTGGTTGTGCCGTTTGGTATAATTGAATTGCATATTCATATTATAAGAAACTCCACATTTTGATATTGTTAAATGTGAAAGGAATTTCTGTGGTTTAATTATCCAAGAATCTGCATGGTATCTGCTAGGCCCCGGGGGCATCGAATGATGACACTTCAGATAATGGATCAATCACGAATCAACACGTTGCAATAAAAATCTGTCAATAAAAGTAAATAAAGTTCAGATTGCTATATAATATCTATTCTGTTAATGTGTATTCATCATGTATTCATTAGGTCAGCACTGATTTGTCATTTAATCAAGTCTAAGCCTTGTGCTATAAAAGAGCTCAGTCCCGATTTGCAACACCCCCTTAGGCCTTAAGGAGACTTTTTTGTAATGAAAAAAGATGTGTGTTGCTCTCTGATTTGTGTGACATTGATTAATCACCAATATTTCAGCACAAGGCTTCCTTGAGGGTGTGAGACAAGAGATTTCTACAACCATGTTTGATGATAATAACCTCACTTCTAACTCATTAATGTGTCTACAGTTGCAGCCAATTAAAATGCACAAGAAAATGAGGTAGCTGTTTGGGCACAGTTCATTATGCTGCATAAGTGGTAAGACAGGTTTCTTAGCTGTTTCTCTGAGAGCCATCCATGCATGATAAATCATCAAACGGCATACTGCTGTCGGAGGTGCAAGGTAATGCATCACGGCTTGAGTGTTTTTAAATGGCTGCAAATAATACCTTACCTCACGTATCCCTACAATAAACTGCTCGCATTTCATTGGGATGCATTGCAGCACTTGAGGTATAGTTCGCCAATGAGGTTTAGTGACATAAAAGAGGCATTGAACGTGCGGCAATGTGTTTCTTAACGAATCATTAGAGCATGCTATGGATTTAAAGACGAGGAGGGATCTGTCCCTTCTAAAAACGATGGCATAGTAAAAAAAAAAAAAAAAAAAAGATGGTGGTGAGGATTAGGACTGCTTTAGCTGAGCTCATTTACATCCCCAGCATCAGCAATCTAATGCTACTTGAGGAGGGATTAAGCCTCTCTCCCCTTGACTTTGATCAGATATACAACACTTGTCTTTCTACTTAGAAATATTCACCCTCAAGGATAGAGCGGAAGGAACTCATGTATAATTTTCTCTGCTACCTCAGGTTTTTCCTTTGTAATAATCCCCATGCTAATGCGAAGCCAGCAACTATGTCTACAGTAAGTCCCTCATTTGCTCAGCTTTAAGTCATGTTTAAACATTGATGGGGTTGAGGAATAATGAAGATCTGTCAATAGCTGCCAGTACAGACATATTGCATCCTTCAAACATCCATTTTTCTGGAAGTCAGTTTATTATAGTGGCCATCTCTCCCTGACTCCAGGTTTTAAATGGATTATGAGAGAAGCAGTGTACTATATTATTCAGTGAGGAATATGGCACCATAGCACCAATCACAATGCTCCATAAGAGTGAAGGATTGGGAAATATTAGGCTTATAAATAGCATTCTCAATATGATAATCCTCACGTCATCATCTTGTTCAACTTGAATTCACTGAACATCAAATATGGAGGTGATCATGTTGGAGACAGAATCCTTAATCCAAATGCTCCAAATGCTATCAAATGGTTGCTTGCTATCATGCTCATGGATGTAATTTAAGGATTTGAGGCAGTGGCTTGGCGGGGGTATTGGGCTATTTTCATACCAATTCCATTAACTCCCATTCTACCTAGGTCTGAAAAATCCCAGACACGGGCAAGTGGGCTAGTCGAATTTCCATAGTTTGATTCTGGATTGTGAAGCAGAGAGTTGAAAAGGCAAAGTAGAGAGAATTACGTTTAGTTTGGTCCAGTCACTGTAGCAGACATAGAAATGCTGGTGCAAGGGAGCACGTTTTTTTCTGCCGCCTAATTTCCTTATGCTGTTGGACAGTGGCTGGCAGTAAGAATGACAGTGTATCAATAGACCATATTCTCATGTTACCACGCTGCCCCTGCTCGCTGTCTCACTGCCTGGTTTAATGAATGTCCAGAGACGATCTAGATGGAAAGAATCGAAATAGGCTCCTGGGACAGACAGTAACAACTCATGATTAGAATAGCCATTAATTCTCCATCTCCCTCCCTGTTTGCCGCTGTCTCTGTTTTTTTCTCTGTCAACCTTTCAGTCTCTCTTTGTCTCTAACTCTCCCTGCACTTTTCCCTCTCTCCCGCTCTCTTTCTGTTTTTTTCTCCGTCAACCTTTCAGTCTCTCTTTGTCTCTAACTCTCCCTGCACTTTCTCTTTCCATCCCTCTCCCTCTCAAACAAACAAAAGCGGCATGGGGAAGAGAACTGAGAGAGAGACACGAGAGAGAGAGAGAGAGAGCGGTATGGAGGTTTTGGGAGACGGTGGGAGGTGGACGCAGGACTGGAGAGAGGTTTCTGTTGGAAACAATCGGCTATCAAGAGAATGGGCAGGTTCTCTGAGGGAATAAGATCAAAGGACCATCTGCCCACATAGAGGAGCCGGGCCGGATTCATAGGGGAGAGAGAGGCTCAAGCGGTGCCCGGGCCTGAAAAGGAGTGATGTTTCTGGCCTGTGGCAATAGAGGCTAACGCCGTCCTCAGATCGAAAAGGAACCCTCAATCTGGAAGCTTTTTCGCCTGTTCCAAGCTGCCCATTCATCAAACATATGCTGAACCAATTCTTTTGCTGTGCCGTGCACTGTAGCAGGAGCTGGCATGAGCGAATTCGCTCTGCTGGCTTTTGGATTGCTCTGCATTAAGATGGCAGGGAGAGATCTTTGACTCCGCTCTTTGTCCCCTCTGTCTTCTCTTCGCAAGCTTTGGCATGTCTTA